>NC_140453.1:27983696-28183696 GCF_963576455.1 Neolamprologus multifasciatus
ACAACGAGGTGGCCTACCTGAAGGAGATTAGGAATCTGGAGAACTGGTGCCAGAGGAACAGCCTCCTTCTAAACGTCAGTAAGACAAAGGAGCTGATAGTGGACTTCAGCACTAAGCAGGAGAGGAACTATCGGACCCCCGTCATCAACGAGTGCCCAGTGGAGAGAGTGGACAGCTTCAAATACCTCGGAGTTCACATCACGCAGGACCTGTCATGGTCCTGTCACATCAACACTGATGAAAAAGGCCCGTCAGCGTCTCTACCACCTCAGACGCTTGAGAGACTTCCGACTGCCCTCCAAGGTGCTCAGGAACTTTTACTCCTGCACCATAGAGAGCATCCTGATGGGAAACATCTCAACCTGGTTCGGGAACAGCACCATGCAGGACAGACGAGCTCTACAGAGGGTTGTGCGATCAGCTGAGCGCACCATCCGCTCAGAGCTCCCTGACCTGCACTCAGTCTACAGCAGGCGGTGCTGGACCAAGGCCAGGAAGATCCTGAAGGACCTCAGCCATCCCAACAACGGACTGTTCTCTCTGCTGAGGTCAGGAAAGCGATTCCGCTCCCTGAAGACCAACACAGAGAGACTGAGGAGGAGCTTATTCCTGCAGGCGATACGGTCTCTCAATCACACCACCACACAGTACTGACCCACACATATAGTTCGTACACACACACTGGACATTCTGGACATTGTTTTCACTTCATCACTTTAAGCATATTTGCACTGCACAAGACACTAAATAATGTGGATTGCACAACACTGGACATTATATTCTTCATTTCCAGTTAATACTTGTACAGCTGCTGTTATTGTGTATATATATATATTTATATTTCTTCATACATTCTTATATATTTCTATACTGTGTATTGTGTATTTTGTTGTACAGTTATTTCATTTTTAACTTTAATTTTTATATTTTATTTTATTCCTTCCTGGTTAAATTTACCCTTTTTAATTTTTATATTTATTTCCTATCTTATTCATAGCCTTTTCTTTTTTTTTCTTTAGGTCACGAGCAGTTGTGTAAGCATTTCACTGCATATCGTACTGTGTATGACTGTGTATGTGACAAATAAAATTTTAATTTAATATTTAAATGGATTTTAGTGTTTCAAAGCTTGTTGTAACTTTATTATAATAGTCTATGATAGTGTGTAACCCCAGCCTGAACTTCAGTTCCAGTTTCCCTCTAGAGTCACCAAAAACATCCAGTACAATAAAATCCAATCTAAAAGTCAGAGAAATTATGTGTTTTACACATTGTGTAATGCTTTTGGACCAATGTTGACATTCAAGTGTGGAACACAGACCTTGTGTTGTGGGCAGCAAAAGCATATTTATCATTCAAGAACTACATCTTTCATGAAGGAGGGGCTTTGAGGCTTTTCTTGAGAGAGATTTGTCTGGGCAGAGCGACACAGATCCTGATGTCCTGTGGATCACGTCTCTAATCTTCCATATGTTGTCACTTTCTTCCAGTTCCTTTTAGAGTTTAAATGTCTCCGAAGCATTTTGAAACTGCTCTGAATAAATTGCGCTATTTAAATAAATTTGCCTGGCTTTGCTTTCACGATGCAAATGAACAGGTCTCTCTTTCAACTTAGCTCGAACTCCCAGTCATACCTGTGTTTGACAGAGGCAGGAGAAGGTGCAGCACGGCAACAAAGGAGAGCGATTATAATATCAGAAAAAGACTAATAGGCAATTATGTTAGAAACTGCAGGCTTTCTGGAAGAGGCAGCAAATGCACCGTGGACCACGGATGGCATTAATTTGCAATGCAGACTGTACATCGGCTCCAACAAAAATCAGATGGATGCAATACTTAAACTAAACAAACAGCAAAGGTCTCAGAACAAAGCAAGTGTGTGACATGTAGATGATACAGAAACTCTTACAGTAACAGAAACAATCGCAGGACTTTTCTCTGTTGCTTTGATTGACATCAGAACAATTTTTTAAAGAAATCCTTCAGATGTGTGAGCTCTGTCTTTGTCTTCTACAGAGAGACTCTGCCATAAATGCAAACAGACAGTTTTTGGACATGAACTAAGCCACAGCACTGACCCTGTACAACTGTGTATAATAATCTCTTACATGCCTGTGTTTGCTTGTTATATTAGCTAATGTTCATATCCCACACATTCATGTGAAGTAAGCACAGGGCAGGAAAATGATGCTTTCTTTCACCGTGTTTGTGATCCTCTGTAGTAAAACTGTTTATTAATAAAAGGTCATAGTAAAAAGGTCAGATCCAATAAAGGATTCACATCCATTTCACAACAGAAAAAAGCATGAAAGCATGGTGATGCAGAGGTTAGTGCTGTTATCTCAGAGCGAGAATGTCCTGGGTTTGAAACCTGCCAGCTGGCCGGTGTGTGCGTCGGTTCATCCAAACACATGCATATTATGTTAACTGGCAAGTCAAGTTGGCCACTGGTGTGACTGTGAGTGTAAATGTAGCTCAGGAGGTAGAGCAGGTCAACTACTGATCAGAAGGTCGGTGGTTCGATCCCTGGTTCCTCCAGTCTGCATGCCAAGTATCCTTGGGCAAGATACTAACCCCAACTTGCTCTCCGATGCATCCATCGGAGTATGAATGTCATTAGAAAGCACTAAGTGTAGATAAAGTGCTTGTGAGAATGGGTGTGATTGGGTGAATGAGGCATGTTGTGTAGAGCGCTTTGAGTACTCAGTGAGAGTAGAAAAGCGCTATATAAGATAAGATATATTTACCATTTACCATAGTCCTCTGATGAATCTGAAGCGGGAAATGTCTGTGTTTGCATTCATACCTGTGAGTATATCTGCGCTGCTTTGGCATACAGAGTGAAACTGAGATGCTCCTGGCAGTCTTATAGGTAATAATTTTAAACTTAGGGGAAAAGAAGTGATTCAGGCAGTAGGAATAATGTTGAATAGCTGAATGTATACTGGCAGAATAGCTATTTATGTTAGCATGATGAGCAAACTGATACCTTATTTCTTTGTTCCTACTCTGACACACACACACACACACACACACACACACCCACACACAGACACACACACACACACACACACACACACACACACACACACACACACACACCATTCCAATTCAGTTCAGTTTTATTTATATAGTACCATCACAACAGCAGTCACCTTGAGGCACTTTATAAGGTAAAGACCTCATAATAATAGAGAGAAAACCCCACCAATCAATAGAGGGAAGGAACTCCCTTTTGACAGGAAGAACCCTCGGGCACACCAAGCTGTGGGAGGGCAGCCATCTGCCATGATCAAACTGGGGGTGAGGGAAGGGAGGCAGGACAAAAGACACAGTGTGGAAGACATAAAGAGATTAATAATAGCTAAGGATTAAATGCAAAGTGTTGTATGAACACATGGTGTTTCACACTGTTCCCTTGTCTTGGCACGCAGCTAACAAGTGTTTTGTACTGTTGTGATCATATTAAGTTATCTGCTGAGGAGCTCATCCTTCCCACTGTGAAGTAAAACCTGAACACTGCTCCACAAGCAGTAACTCGAGTCTGTGTAGAAACATTACCATGCCATTACAATGTCTAGATCAGGGGTGGTTTGGGAAAATAAATTAGAAGTATTTAGCTGAAGTGTATTTTATTTATATTAGTTATTTTTTTAACTTGCAGTTCTAAAAAATATTTTATTATTTTTTCATCGCTCAAAATAAGCGTCACACTCGTGGAAGCCGGTGTACCTGCCGAAACGCCGTGCATTTATCGAGACTTTCAACCCCAGGTAGGCCAGTTATAGATCTTTGGATCCACATTATGTCAGCAGCTGTTCTCCACCCTGAACTATGTTAAAACAAACACCGCTCACGCCTCACAGATGACAGCTTACAGTCCTGCGTAAAGATGAAAGTGACTTCGTACAGCCTCAATTTGCAGGCGCTGTGTGCAGAGGTTCAGGAGCAGAAGTCCCATTGTAAACATATCACGGCAGACCCGACGATGTTTGCATGAACACGCTTTTCTTTATTGACCACTTTTCACACACGGTTGCTGTACGCATACAGCTGGCTGTAGCTTTGCAGCTCACAGCCCGACATATACCAACAACAGCAGAGAGAGCACAGACGTTAAGGCAGCGAGGCGTGATTGCGGGTGCCGCTCAGGTGCGTCCGCCTCCCCTGCTGCGGTGCTGCAGACCACGCCCCGCCACACACATTAACCAAAAAGCATAGTGCTTTTTTCCAATTATGTGTGTTCTGCCATAGAGTTCGTTCGTTCAGCCTAACACTGTTGTCTAGTAAGATGAGCACAATAGTAAGATGAGCACTATAGTAAAATAAGCACTATAGTAAGATGAGCACTAAAGTAAGATGAGCACTATACTAAAATAAGCACTATAGTAAGATGAGCACTATACTAAAATAAGCACTATAGTAAGATGAGCACTATAGTAAGATGAGCACTATAGTAAAATAAGCACTATAGTAAGATTAGCACTATAGTGAAATAAGCACTATAGTAAAATAATCACTATAGTAAGATGAGCACTAAAGTTAAATGAGCACTGTAGTAAAATAAGCACTATACTTTAATAAGAACTATAGTAAAATAAGCACTATAGTAAGATGAGCACTATAGTAAGATGAGCACTATAGTAAAATAAGCACTATAGTAAAATAAGAACAATACTAACATGAGTACTGTAGTAAAATGAGCACTATAGTAAGATGAGCACTGTAGTAAGATGAGCACTATAGTAAAATGAGCACTATAGTAAAATAACCACCATATTAAAATGAGCACTATAGTAAAATAAGCACTATAGTAAGATGAGCACTATAGCAAAATGAACACTATAGTAAAATGAGCACTGTAGTAAGATGAGCACTATAGTTAAATGAGCACTATAGTAAGATGAGCACTATAGTAAAATGAGCACTATAGTAAAATTAGCACTATAGCAAAATGAACACTATAGTAAAATGAGCACTATAGTAAGATGAGCACTATAATAAAATAAGCACTATAGTAAGATTAGCACTATAGTGAAATAAGCACTATAGTAAAATAAGCACTATAGTAAAATAATCAATATAGTAAGATGAGCACTAAAGTTTAATGAGCACTGTAGTAAAATAAGCACTATACTTTAATAAGAACTATAGTAAAATAAGCACTGTAGTAAGATGAGCACTATAGTTAAATGAGCACTATAGTAAAATGAGCACTGTAGTAAAATGAGCACTGTAGTAAAATGAGCACTATAGTAAGATGAGCACTATACTAAAATAAGCACTATAGTAAGATTAGCACTATAGTGAAATAAGCACTATAGTAAAATAATCACTATAGTAACATGAACACTAAAGTTAAATGAGCACTGTAGTAAAATAAGCACTATACTTTAATAAGCACTATAGTAAAATAAGAAATATGGTAAGATGAGCACTATAGTAAGATGAGCACTATAGTAAGATGAGCACTATAGTAAAATAAGCACTATAGTAAGATGAGCACTATAGTAAGATTGGCACTATAGTGAAATAAGCACTATAGTAAGATGAGCACTATAGTAAAGCAAGCACTATAGTAAGATGAGCACTGTAGTAAGATGAGCACTATAGTTAAATGAGCATTATAGTAAAATGGGCACTATAGCAAGATGAGCACTTTAGCAAAATGAGCACTATAGTAAGATTGGCACTATAGTGAAATAAGCACTATAGTTAAATGAGCACTATAGTAAAATGAGCACTATAGTAAAATAAGCACTACAGTAAGATGAGCACTATAGTAAGATGAGCACTGTAGTAAGAGGAGCACTATAGTTAAATGAGCACTATAGTAAAATGAGCACTATAGTAAAATAAGCACTATAGTAAGATGAGCACTATAGTAAGATGAGCACTGTAGTAAGATGAGCACTAAAGTTAAATGAGGACTGTAGTAAAATAAGCACTATACTTTAATAAGCACTATAGTAAAATAAGCACTATAATAAGATGAGCACTATAGTAAGATGAGCACTGTAGTAAAATGGCCACCATATTAAAATGAGCACTATAGCAAAATGAACACTACAATAAAATGAGCACTATAGCAAAATGAACACTATAGTAAAATGAGCACTATAGTAAGATGAGCACCATAGTAAAATGAGCACTATAGTAAAATGAGCACTATAGTAAAATAAGCACTATAGTAAGATGAGCACTATAATAAGATGAGCACTGTAGTAAGATGAGCAGTAAAGTTAAATGAGGACTGTAGTAAAATAAGCACTATACTTTAATAAGCACTATAGTAAAATAAGCACTATAGTAAGATGAGCACTATAGTAAGATGAGCACTGTAGTAAAATGACCACCATATTAAAATGAGCACTAAAGTAAGATGAGCACTATAGTAAAATGAGCAGTATAGTAAAATGAGCACTATAGCAAGATGAGCACTATAGTAAAATGAGCAGTATAGTAAAATGAGCACTATAGCAAGATGAGCACTATAGTAAGATGAGCACTATAATAAGATGAGCACTGTAGTAAGAGGAGCACTATAGTTAAATGAGCACTATAGTAAAATGAGCACTATAGTAAGATGAGCACTATAGTAAAATAAGCACTATAGTAAGATGAGCACTATAGCAAGATGAGCACTATAATAAAATGAGCACTATAGTAAAATAAGCACTATAGTAAAATAAGCACTGTAGTAAGATGAGCAATACAGTAAAATAAGCACTATAGTAAAATGAGCACTATATTAAAATAAGCACTATAGTAAAATAAGAACTATACTAAAATGAGCACTGTAGTAAAATGAGCACTATAGTAAGATGAGCACTATAGTAAAATGAGCACCATAGCAAAATGAACACTATAATAAAATGAGCACTATAGCAAAATGAACACTATAGTAAAATGAGCACTATAGTAAGATGAGCACCATAGTAAAATAAGCACTATAGTAAAATAAGCACTATAGTAAGATGAGCACTATAGTAAGATGAGCACTGTAGTAAAATGACCACCATATTAAAATGAGCACTATAGCAAAATGAACACTATAGTAAAATGAGCACTATAGTAAGATGAGCACCATAGTAAAATGAGCACTATAGTAAAATAAGCACTATAGTAAGATGAGCACTATAGTAAGATGAGCACTGTAGTAAGATGAGCACTAAAGTTAAATGAGGACTGTAGTAAAATAAGCACTATACTTTAATAAGCACTATAGTAAAATAAGCACTATAGTAAGATGAGCACTATAGTAAGATGAGCACTGTAGTAAAATGACCACCATATTAAAATGAGCACTATAGTAAAATGAGCACTATAGTAAAATGAGCACTATAGTAAGATGAGCAATACAGTAAAATAAGCACTATAGTAAAATAAGCACTATAGTAAGATGAGCACTATAGTAAGATGAGCACTGTAGTAAAATGACCACCATATTAAAATGAGCACTATAGCAAGATGAGCACTATAGTAAGATGAGCAGTATAGTAAAATGAGCACTATAGCAAGATGAGCACTATAGTAAAATGAGCACTATAGTAAGATGAGCACTGTAGTAAGAGGAGCACTATAGTAAAATAAGCACTATAGTAAAATGAGCACTGTAGTAAAATGAGCACTGTAGTAAAATGAGCACTGTAGTAAAATTGGCACTATAGTGAAATAAGCACTATAGTGAAATAAGCACTATAGTAAAATAAGCACTATAGTAAGATGAGCACTATAGTAAAATGAGCACTATAGCAAGATGAGCACTATAGTAGGATGAGCACTATAGTAAGATGAGCACTGTAGTAAGAGGAGCACTATAGTAAAATAAGCACTATAGTGAAATAAGCACTATAGTAAAATGAGCACTATAGTAAAATAAGCACTATAGTAAGATGAGCACTATAGTAAAATGAGCACTATAGCAAGATGAGAACTATAGTAAAATAAGCACTATGGTAAGATGAGCACTATAGTAAGATAAGCACTATAGTAAGATGAGCACTATAATAAAATGAGCACTATAGTAAAATGAGCACTATAGTAAGATGAGCAATACAGTAAAATAAGCACTATAGTAAAATAAGCACTATAGTAAAATAAGCACTCTAGTAAAATAAGCACTGTAGTAAGATGAGCAATACAGTAAGATGAGCACCATAGTAAAATGAGCAATACAGTAAAATAAGCACTATAGTAAAATAAGCACTATAGTAAAATAAGCACTCTAGTAAAATGAGCACTATAGTAAAATGAGCACTATAGTAAGATGAGCACTATAATAAAATTAGCACTATAGCAAAATGAACACTATAGTAAAATGAGCACTATAGTAAGATGAGCACCATAGTAAAATGAGCACTATAGTAAGATGAGCACTGTAGTACGATGAGCACTATAGTAAGATTAGCACTATAGTGAAATAAGCACTATAGTAAAATAAGCACTATAGTAAAATGAGCACTGTAGTAAAATGAGCACTGTAGTAAGATTGGCACTATACTGAAATAAGCACTATAGTAAAATAATCACTATAGTAATATGGGCACTGTAGTAAGATGAGCACTATAGTTAAATGAGCACTATAGCAAAATGAACACTATAGTAAAATGAGCACTATAGTAAGATGAGCACCATAGTAAAATGAGCACTATAGTAAGTTGAGCACTATAGTTAAATAATCAATCAATCAATCAACTTTATTTATAAAGCACTTTAAAAACAACCACAGCTGACACAAAGTGCTGTACATTTGAACTGTAAAATAAAATTACATAAGATATAAGTAAAAACCAAATAAAATAAGAGTGAAATCATTAAATAACTACTTCAATTAAAAGAGAAACTAAGTCTCGCTGAGGTTAAAAGCCAAGGAATAAAAGTGGGTTTTAAGACGTGATTTAAAAGTGGACAGTGAAGGAAATAAGCACTATAGTAAAATAAGCACTATAGTAAGATGAGCACTAAAGTTAAATGAGCACTGTAGTAAAATAAGCACCATACTTTAATAAGAACTATAGTAAAATTGTTAGGGAACGGCTGTGTGCAGACAGGAATAGGACCCAAGGTGCAGACACTCGGAGGCAAAACTTAAACTCAAAACCGCTTTAATGTTAAACTCAAATATAACATAACTGGAAATATCAAAAATAAACTTACACTGGAGGACTGGGAAAAACACACAGCTAAATAAACGGTAGATCGCGACAATGACAAACTGAAACACAGGGCTTAAATACATAGAGGGAGCAATCAGGGAATGGACAACAGGAGGGAAACACAGCCGGGGCAAATCAGAACTGACGAGACAAGGAAGCGTAAACTGAACACACTGAGATAAGACAGAGACCTTCAAAGTAAAACAGGAAACACATAACACAGACTGAACAAAAGACACAGACTCACATGCAGGCACTACAGAGGGAACAGAGATGTGGGACCAGGGCAGACACAGACACTGACTGGACACGGGGATATAGCGGACAGGGGAGACAGCAACTAAGGATTACACAGAGACAAACCATAAGACATGACTCTAACGAAAACCCAAAGACTAGAAATATTAAATAATATAATAAACTCAAAAAACCCTGGGTCAACGACCCAGGCATCCTAACAAAAATAAGCACTATAGTAAAATAAGCACTATAGTAAGATGAGCACTAAAGTTAAATGAGCACTGTAGTAAAATAAGCACCATACTTTAATAAGAACTATAGTAAAATAAGCACTATAGTAAGATGAGCACTATAGTAAGATGAGCACTATAATAAAATAAGCACTATATTAAAATAAGAACTATACTAAGATGAGCACTGTAGTAAAATGAGCACTATGGTAAGATGAGCACTGTAGTAAGATGAGCACTATAGTTAAATGAGCACTATAGTAAAATGAGCACTATAGTAAGATGAGCACTATAGTAAAATGAGCACTATAGCAAAATGAACACTATAGTAAAATTAGCACTATAGTAAAATAAGCACTATAGTAAAATAAGCACTATAGTAAAATGAGCACTATAGTAAGATGCGCACTGTAGTAAGATGAGCACTATAGTAAGATGAGCACTATAGTAAGATTGGCACTATAGTGAAATAAGCACTATAGTAAAATGAGCACTATAGTAAGATGTGCACTGGCTGTCACTTGGTGTTCGCTCGCTCTGTGGTATAGTATCACTTCCTGTTCCTGCTCAAACACAGTGGTGTTTCTGAGTAGCTTATTTGCTTAGCAGTTTAATTAACAACTTTTAAATACATTCTTTTTTCATAGTATAATCTTCACGTGCTTCATCCGAAGCACACTTTCTGTGTACTCACTACCTAATTTATAACCAAAGTATTCACTCACTGTCTCTGTACTGTTTCGCTAGCTTAGCTCGTAGCTGACTCGTTAGCACCATGGCTACTTCACCTGTCCCTCCTGCACTTTCTTGCTCATTGTGTCAGATGTTTAGTTACTCCTCGGCCTCCTTTAGTAGTAATGATATCTGTAACAAATGTAGCATATTTGCAGCTCTGGAGGCCAGGATTACTGATCTGGAGACTCGGCTTCGCACCCTTCATTCACCTGTAGCTAGCCAGGCCCCTGTAGCTGGTGCAGCCGAACATAGCATAGGCCCCGCTAGCTGTTCCCCGGCAGATCCCAAGCAGCTGCGGAAAGAGGGCGGCTGGGTAACGGTGAGGAGGAAGCATAGTCCTAAACAGAAGCCCCAGGTACACCACCAACCCGTTCATTTGTCTAACCGTTTTTCCCCACTCGGTGACACACCCGCTGGGGGTCAAACTCTGGTAATTGGTGATTCTGTTCTCAGACATGTGAAGCTAGAGACACCGGCAACCATAGTCAATTGTCTTCCAGGGGCCAGAGCAGGCGACATTGAAGGAAATTTAAATCTGCTGGCTAAGGGTAAACGTAAATTCAGTAAAATCATAATTCACGTTGGCAGTAATGACACCCGGTTACGCCAATCGGAGGTCACTAAAATCAATATTGAATCGGTGTGCAACTTTGCCAAAACAATGTCGGACTCTGTAGTTTTCTCTGGTCCCCTCCCCAATCAGACCAGGAGTGACATCTTTAGCCGCATGTTCTCCTTAAATTGCTGGCTGTCTGAGTGGTGTCCCAGAAATGATGTGGGCTTCATAGATAATTGGCAAACCTTCTGGAGGAAACCTGGTCTTGTTAGGAGAGATGGCATCCATCCCACTTTGGATGGAGCAGCTCTCATTTCTAGAAATATGGACAAATTTATTAAACCCCTCAAAATATGACTATCCAGAGTTGGGACCAGGAAGCAGAGTTGCAGTCTTACACGCCTCTCTGCAGCTTCCCTCCTCCTGCTACCCCCCCAAAAACCCATCTCCATAGAGACTGTGTCAGCTTCCAAAAAGACAAAAAACAAACTAAAAACCAGCAACAAACAACTTAAACATTTACAAAGAAAGAACAATACAGTATCCACATCTGAACCAAAGAGTAAAACAGTGAAATGTGGATTATTAAATATTAGGTCTCTCTCCTCCAAGTCTCTGTTAGTACATGACTTAATAATTGATCAACAAATTGATTTACTCTGCCTTACAGAAACCTGGTTGCAGCAGGATGATTATGTTAGTTTAAATGAATCAACACCCCAGAGTCATCCTAACTACCAGAAATCTCGAAGCACAGGTCGAGGGGGCGGTGTAGCAGCAATTTTTCACACCAGTCTATTAATTAATGAAAGACCAAGACAGACTTTTAATTCATTTGAAAGCCTGATGCTTAACATTGTCCACCCCAGCTGTGAAACTCAGAAACCAGTCTTACTTGTTATCATCTATCGTCCACCTGGGCCTTACACAGAGTTTCTGTCTGATTTCTCAGACTTTATATCTGAATTAGTTCTGAGCTCAGATAAAATAATTATTGTGGGTGATTTTAACATCCATGTTGATGCTAAAAATGACAGCCTCAACATGGCATTTAATCTGTTGTTAGACTCAATTGGTTTCTCTCAGAATGTAAAAGAACCCACCCACCACTTTAATCACACTCTAGATCTTGTTTTAACATATGGCATAGAAACTGAACATTTAACAGTGTTTCCTGAAAACCCTCTTCTGTCTGATCATTTCTTGATAACATTTACATTTACAATAATTGATTATGCAGCAGTGGAGAGTGGACTTTATCAAAGTAGATGTCTTTCTGAAAGCGCTGTAACTAAGTTTAAGAATATAATCCAGCCACTGTTATCATCGTCAATGCCCTGTACCAACATAGAGCAGAGCAGCTATCTAAACGCTACCCCAACAGAGGTCGATCATCTTGTTAATAATTTCACCTCCTCACTACGTACGACTCTGGATACTGTAGCTCCAGTGAAAACTAAGGTCTCTAATCAGAAGTACCTGACCCCGTGGTATAATTCTCAAACACGTACCCTAAAGCAGATGACTCGTAATCTGGAGAGGAAATGGCGTGTCACAAATTTAGAGGATCATCATTTAGCCTGGAGAAATAGTTTGTTGCTTTATAAGAAAGCCCTCCGCAAAGCCAGAACAGCTTACTACTCATCACTGATTGAAGAAAATAAGAACAACCCCAGGTTTCTCTTCAGCACTGTAGCCAGGCTGACAGAAAGTCAGAGCTCTTTTGAGCCAACCATCCCTTTAACGTTAACTAGTGATGACTTTATGAACTTCTTCACAAATAAAATTTTTATCATTAGAGGAAAAAATTACCAATAATCATCCCACAGATGTAATATTATCTACAGCTACTCTTAGTACCATTGATGTTAAGTTAGACTCTTTTTCTCCAATCGATCTTTCTGAGTTAACTTCAATAATTACTTCCTCCAAACCATCAACGTGTCTTTTAGACCCCATTCCTACAAAACTGCTCAAAGAAGTCCTGCCATTGATTAATTCTTCGATCTTATATATGATCAACCTATCTCTAATAATCGGCTATGTACCACAGGCCTTCAAGGTGGCTGCAGTTAAACCTTTACTCAAAAAGCCATCTCTAGACCCAGCAGTCTTAGCTAATTATAGGCCAATCTCCAACCTTCCTTTCATATCAAAAATCCTTGAAAGAGTAGTTGTCAAACAGCTAACAGATCATCTGCAGAGGAATGGTTTATTTGAAGAGTTTCAGTCAGGTTTCAGAGTTCATCACAGCACAGAAACAGCTTTAGTGAAGGTTACAAATGATCTTCTTATGGCCTCTGACAGTGGACTCATCTCTGTGCTTGTCCTTCTTGACCTTAGTGCAGCATTCGATACTGTTGACCATAATATCCTATTAGAGCAATTAGAACATGCTGTAGGTATTACAGGTATTGCACTGCAGTGGTTTGTATCATATCTATCTAATAGACTCCAATTTGTGCATGTAAATGGAGAGTCCTCTTCACACACTGAGGTTAATTATGGAGTTCCACAGGGTTCAGTGCTAGGACCAATTCTGTTTACATTATACATGCTTCCCCTAGGCAGCATCATTAGAAGACATAGCATACATTTTCACTGCTATGCAGATGACACCCAGCTCTATCTGTCCATGAAGCCAGATAACACACACCAATTAGTTAAACTGCAGGAATGTCTTAAAGACATAAAGACTTGGATGGCCACTAACTTTCTGCTTCTTAACTCAGATAAAACTGAGGTTATTGTACTCGTCCCTGAAAAGCTTAGAAATATGGTATCTAACCAGATTCTTACTCTGGATGGCATTACCTTGGCCTCCAGTAACACTGTGAGGAACCTTGGAGTCATTTTTGACCAGGATATGTCCTTCAACGCACACATTAAACAAATATGTAAGACTGCGTTCTTCCATTTGCGCAACATCTCTAAAATTAGAAATATCCTGTCTCAGAGTGACGCTGAAAAACTAGTTCATGCATTTATTACTTCCAGGCTGGACTACTGCAATTCATTATTATCAGGATGTCCAAAAAACTCACTGAAAAGCCTTCAGCTAATCCAAAATGCTGCAGCAGGAGTACTGACAGGGACTAGAAAGAGAGAGCATATTTCTCCTGTTTTGGCTTCCCTTCATTGGCTTCCTGTTAAATCCAGAATTGAATTCAAAATCCTGCTCCTCACATACAAGGTCTTAAATAATCAGGCCCCATCTTATCTTAATGACCTTGTAGTACCATATCACCCTATTAGAGCACTTCGCTCCCGCTCTGCAGGCCTACTTGTTGTTCCTAGAGTATTTAAAAGTAGAATGGGAGGCAGAGCCTTCAGTTTTCAGGCCCCTCTTCTGTGGAACCAGCTTCCAGTTTCGATTCGGGAGACAGACACTATCTCTACTTTTAAGATTAGGCTTCAAACTTTCCTTTTTGCTAAAGCATATAGTTAGGGCTGGACCAGGTGACCCTGAATCCTCCCTTAGTTATGCTGCAATAGATGTAGGCTGCTGGGGGATTCCCATGATGCATTGAGTTTTTCCTTTCCAGTCACCTTTCTCGCTCTCTATGTATTAACAGACCTCTCTGTATTGAATCATATCTGTTATTAACCTCTGTCTCTCTTCCACAGCATGTCTTTTATCCTCTCTTCCTTCTCTCACCCCAACCGGTCGCAGCAGATGGCCGCCCCTCCCTGAGCCTGGTTCTGCCGGAGGTTTCTTCCTGTTAAAAGGGAGTTTTTCCTTCCCACTGTCGCCAAAGTGCTTGCTCATAGGGGGTCATATGATTGTTGGGTTTTTCTCTGTATCTATGAAGCGCCTTGAGGCGACTTTTGTTGTGATTTGGCGCTATATAAATAAAATTGAATTGAATTGAATTGAATAGTAAGATGAGCACTATAGTAAAATGAGCACTATAGTAAGATGAGCACTGTAGTAAGATGAGCACTATAGTAAAATAAGCACTATAGTAAAATAAGCACTATAGTAAGATGAGCACTGTAGTAAGATGAGCACTATAGTAAAATAAGCACTATAGTAAGATGAGCACTATAGTAAGATGAGCACTATAGTAAGATGAGCACTATTGTAAAATAAGCACTATAGTAAAATAAGCACTATAGTAAAATAAGAACTATAGTAAGATGAGCACTGTAGTAAGATGAGCACTATAGTAAGATAAGCACTATACTAAAATGAGCACTATAGTAAGATGAGCACTGTAGTAAGATGAGCACTATAGTTAAATGAGCACTATAGTAAAATGAGCACTATAGTAAAATGAGCACTATAGTAAGATGAGCACTGTAGTAAGATGAGCACTATAGTTAAATGAGCACTATAGTAAAATAAGCACTATAGTAAGATGAGCACTATAGTAAGATGAGCACTGTAGTAAGATGAGCACTATAGTTAAATGAGCACTATAGTAAAATGAGCACTATAGTAAGATGAGCACTGTAGTAAAATGAGCACTATAGTAAGATTGGCACTATAGTAAGATTGGCACTATAGTGAAATAAGCACTATAGTAAAATAAACACTATAGTAAGATGAGCACTATAGTAAGATGAGCACTATAGTAAGATGAGCACTATAGTGAAATAAGCACTATAGTAAAATAAGCACTATAGTAAAATGACCACCATATTAAAATGAGCACTATAGTAAGATGAGCACTATAGTAAGATTGGCACTATAGTGAAATAAGCACTATAGTAAAATGAGCACTATAGTAAAATAAGCACTATAGTAAGATGAGCACTATAGCAAAATGAGCACTATAGTAAGATGAGCACTATAGTAAGATGAGCACTATAGTAAGATGAGCACTATAGTAAAATGAGCACGATAGTAAAATGAGCACTATAGTAAGATGAGCACTGTAGTAAGATGAGCACTATAGTAAAATGAGCACTATAGTAAAATAAGCACTATAGTAAGATGAGCACTATAGTAAAATAAGCACTATAGTAAAATAAGCACTATATCAGAAAAACAATAAAGCTCCGAAAGGCAGAATAGAAAATACAAAAAAGTGATGAACTCAAAAAAACTAAATCTAAGTATGATACAAAGCAGAGTCTAAAATAAATGTAGAAACACATTTTCCTCACAAGATATTTTTATATTATGTAAATCTGAGAAAGACAGAGCTGACAGTGCCTCTATGTTGATGATAAGTGCAAAGGTGTTGATAGTGTAAATGTAAAAACTAAATCTTATCTCTTCCCAACAACACTGTGAAGTCGCACTGAATCAATAAAAGGGATTCATGTTTATAACGTCTCCTCAGAGCTACAGTGACAGAGTGTGAATGTCACCATCCTCATAGATGAACAGTCAGTAATATAAATTCCACATGTTCAACAAGCAGGAATACAGCACTGTTTTATATGAGAGCAGTCACATGGATAAATTGCAACACATATTTATGAGCCGAGCTGATATGATTTGTGAGGGCCGATCATTAATGAACCACTGACACCATTTCCAACCAGCAGTGCCTGCAAATCTGCTCCCCTGGTTCAGTTATATGGCACTGCAGCACTGCTGAACATCATGTTCATGAGAGAGAAGTCTGAGAGGGAGGGAGGGTGCTGGATGTTTAAATGACTCATATAGCCACATGTTAATTAGAGTTACTGTTGTTACTGATCGAACCTGCAGTGTGGAGCTTTTCACTGTTTACTAAGCACTGGTTATTCTGCTGTTATTTACTGTACATTACAGTCATGCTCCAAATTTACCAGAATACAGAAACAATCATAATCCAGTGGCTTCACATGTTAACTGTGTACAGTGACTCTGTGAGCTAAACAGCTTGGCACAGATGGAGTAAACTGCAAAAGCTAAGCTAGTTCACAAAAACCTGTTTATTCAGATGTGAGATGAAATGTTCATGTTTGAATGACAAGCTGCCAGTAACAAAGTGCCTAAAAACTGGTTTCATTTAATTCATTTACGTTTGTTTTTCTTCTAATAAGTTACTGTATATGCAGATACTTCTTTATGCCTGACTGAGTCGTAGGGTTGTGTTAGTGGCTAACAAAACCAACTATAAGGTAAGCAGAAATATGTGTGTGTAATTTTATATTGCTCACAAGCATGGAGACTGTGGATTTTTATGGTTTAGTTAGAAAGTGTTTTTATTTACATCAGTACTGAAAAAAATGTTTAATTGCATCCACTGTGATTCAAAAGTATGAAAACAAACAAACCACGAAAGAACGTTTGTACTGTAGATTGTAGAGCTCATGTATTTGTGTATGTGTCTAATGATGAGAAACATGCCTCTGCCTGCGGCAGATACTCCATTTTCAGTTCGAGGGCTGGTGTGGTGTGTTTGTAAAGCTGCAGCACTCACAAACTCACAGTTATGCCAACACAGACATCACTGAATCAATTTCAGAACAATTCCTCCAGCCATAAGAAGACATCACAGGTCTGCACCTGTGTGCCCTTAAGAGTGTGCACATGTGCCAGTGTGCATGAGTACGTGGGCAGGAAAGCATTGCAAAAGCTACTTATTATCACTAATATCGTTTTTATACGGTGCCTTAACTATGTTCACAGAGTCTCATAACATAATGTTAGCGGTGAAAACATGTATGAGATTATGGTAACATTAGAGAATGATGTGTAGCTGATATATAATTTAGTGAGGTGCAGCAAAATTTGTCAAAACTGTATTTAGTTTTTAAAATGTTGTAAAGCATTTCACTGTAATACTGAGGCTCCAGATGTCCCTTCACAGTCGTAATGGAGCATAAATCAGTGGGACACAAGACGTGAAGCATGTTGCATGTTTGGGGTTCCCAGCCAGAGCGACGTCCTGTTCAGACCTCCAACAACCTCGAGCTTGAGCAGACATCAGTGTCTGTGTCCGGTTAGCTTCGTTGATGTCTAAAATCCACCACGAGTGATCCGAGCCAGTTAGACTAAAAGATCAATGTCTTTTTGATTGAAACAGTTGTTGTCAGGATTGCAGGCAGGAAATGTTTTGTTGTTCACTGAGTTTAGAATCATGAATTCATCAACCAGGATCAGACTGTCAACACAGAGTTTCACTGAAACCTCCTGAGGCGACCAAGTGAGAACATTCGGTGCAAACGACCTATACTGTGGTTTGTGCTACTGTACACCCACACAGGAGGGTTGGTTTTTTAGCCACACCAACACAATCTTCACTTGCCAAACTCTAAATTTGACAGATTTAACTCCCTTCAACTTCATCCTTGTTTCCAGAGAGATATTCAAGTTCAGAGGTTTGGACATATTTTTAAAGATTGTGTGGTAGAAATGTGTCGTTCCACCTTATGAGTCAATAATGTCCTCTGAAGTCTAGATAAGTATGCAGGTGTGCATCTGCATGCATGTGTGTGTGCGTGTGTGTGTGCGTGCGTGTGTGCGTGAGTGTGTGCATCTGCATGGATGTGTGTGTGTGTGTGTGTGTGTGTGTGCGTGTGCGTGCGTGTGTGTGTGTGTGTGTGTGTGTGCATGTGTGTGTGTGTGTGTGTGCGTGTGTGTGTGCGTGCATGCGTGTGTGCATCTGCATGCATGTGTGTGTGTGTGTGCGTGTGTGCGTGCGTGTGTGTGTGTGTGTGTGTGTGTATGTGTTTGTGCGTGTGTGTGTGTGTGCATCTGCATGCATGTGTGTGTGTGTATGCGTGAGTGTGTGTGTGCATGTGTGTGTGTGTGCATCTGTATGCATGTGTGCGTGTGTGCGTGTGTGTGTATGTGTGTGTGTGTGTGTGCGTGTGTGTGTGTGTGTGTGTGTGTGTGTGTGTGCGCCCGTGTGTGTGTGTGTGTGTGTGCGTGTGTGTGTGTGTGTGTGCGTGTGTGTGTATGTGTGTGTGTGCGTGTGTGTGTGTGTGTGTGTGTGTGTGTGTTTGTGTGCATCTGCATGCATGTGTGTGTGTGCATGTATGTGTGTGTGCGTGTGTGCGCGCCTGTGTGTGTGTATGTGTGTGTGTGTATGTGTGTGTATGCGTGTTTGCGCGCCCGTGTGTGTGTGTGTGTGTGTGTGTGCCCGTGTGTGTGTGTGTGTGTGTATGTGTGTGTGTGCATCTGCATGCATGTGTGTGTGTGCGTGTGTATGTGCGTGTGTGCGTGTGTGCGTGTGTGCGAGTCCGTGTGTGTGTGTGTGTGTGTGTGTTCCTACCTGGCTGTGAAACTGTAAATTAGGCCCCAAATTTAGTTCAGGCTCATTAAAAAGTTTCTGCTTCTGACTCCAGTTCTTCCATCCACTTATCAGCCATGGGAAGCTGTGTCTGTAAAGAAAGCAGGAAATAGTTTTAGTGAAGGTGCTGATGATTATCAGTGGTCCCCAGTGTCCTCAGCACCCCTCAGCACCAGAGCAGAGTATCATCAACTAATCAGGAACTGATTTACACCAGGGATCCTGATGATTGCAGCTAGATGGCCGTGGCGGGGGAAACTTTGTGTCCTTCAAATTTATCCTAAAATGCAAATTGGAACTTCCCTAGCATTTTAGGAGGGAGAAAGGCAAAATAATGACACAGGCCAGCAGGAATACTGTTGCCATGGTAACACTGCTACTGCTCAGGTGAATTAAATCTTGATCACAATACCAATCACTACTGCCATTGTGTTTGCACACTGCTCTTAATAACACACATAATAATAATAATTAATTAATAAAGACAGAGCTTCCACACTGGAGGGTGAAGAACAGCTCGCTGATTCTGAGAAAAATACATGTCGAAGTTAAAGATGAAATCCTGAGACATGCACACTGAGAATATGCAGGTCAACCCACTGCTCCATGGCGCCAGAGCTGTCCAACGGCTGTATGTGGGCAGAAGGTCAGGTTCAAAAGTGCTGAGCCTCCAGCAGGAAGAACAGAAAGGTTAAAGAGTCTCCACACCACTGAGAGATATGAGAGGCACAGTGAAGAGGCTTTTCAAAACAAATGCAGTAAGACTGCTCATCAGCTGCTCGTCTCTTTTTCTTTGGCCACCTTGGGGCCATTGGAGGAAGCTGGAAGCACAAAGCTAGAGGATCTCCATTCACATGTAGATTTTATTATTCATTTATTTGCATTGCTGCTTTTTCCCATCTGTACATTTATTCGTTGGTTTTTAAACATTTTCTGACCCTGAGGGCCAACTTAAAATGTGCAGTTTCACTCCATATTTTTGCTCAGATCCACACCTGCAGTGGTTGTTTGACCCCACTACAGAGGTCAGCCCCACAGTGTACAGTAACTGGTGTGATAAACAGCAGATAGAGCTGATTCTTCAGACTGTGACTCTACAAAACCACAATAAAAGAAAACAGGATAGATTGATGCCTCATTCAGCCCCAGTGAAATCACTTTAAATGTGCACCATTTAAAGTGATTGTGTCTCTTTAAATTGTGTCATTGTGTCTCTTTTTAATAGGTCCAGTTTTGGCTGCTACTCCCAACATGCCAGAGAACTCAGATTGGTCTCTGTTCCAATAAGAGTTGTTCGTTCCTGTAATGTTGGCAGCATCATTGCACAGTATAATGGGTTTCAGCGTGCTGGCCATTTTGCCAACCACGTGTAGAATCAAACGATATAGAAAACGTGACAGAAACGTGATGTCTGTGTTCACTGCATTAACGTAAAGATGTTCCTAACGCCACACGCGATGTTTTTATCACCTCATAATTTATTCAACAAACCTGTTTGTCACTTTTGCTCAGTGATATTAGATGAAGTTAAAATTCGTAACTCATAGAAAGCTTCTTCGACCGTGAGATCAGCCGTGTAGACCTCTGAACAAGAACAATTCAGCTTTAGAAATTAAACTGATGGTAACTGCTTGGCCCCGAGGGGGGCTTCTTCCTACAATATACTCAGCAATATGGAAACCTAATGAGATCTTGATCTACAGAAGCCAGTAGTCTGCATTGGAAGAGTGTGTTTAGGCTGCATGCTGCTGCAGTATATTGTGTGGTGCCCAGAAATTAAAACATTAGAACTGCACAGTATTTCATGCGCAGTACAGAAGGATCTGCACCCTGTACAGTCGGGTCATGGCCTTAAGGACCCTAAATGCTTTCAGATATCAGAGCTCTACATATGAAGAAGCTTCATGTATTTTCGGTCATTCAGAAGAATTCAGTCTTGTCAGAAGCAAAGGAAGGAACAATGGCAGCGAGCAGTAAGTGGTAAAAGAAAGACACGAGGCTTGAGGGGAGACGGGGAAGATGGGGAAGGTGAAATGAGGTGAGAGTGAGTTTGGGATGCTTTAGATGATCAGAGCGAGACGTCCCACTGGGGCTGTTAACCAGACGACAGTAGAGGGACCCAATTATGGAGAAATCACACACTTAGCTTCACAGCCTCGCCTTGCTGCAGGAGAAGGCTGAGGGTGGGCATGGAGTCTAACTTTGTGCTCTGCTTTGGGCCCATCTCTTGCTCATAAATGATTCATCAATCCTCTCCAATCATTTCCATTTCAATTCATCTTCAGCCCCACTTTCAGCCAAAAATACCCTAATATTATTTTACTTCGTTTTACAGAGTCACGCTGAGTTGCTGTGTAATGTTTTCAGTGATATTTGGAGGCTATTTAAATCAATCTTATCTTCGAGCAGGCGTCAGCATGGCGCCACAGACGCAGACTCAGACAGGCACAGTTTAAATGCCCTGCTATCAGGCTTCACTAAATCTGTTAGACGTTATTAATTACCTGCTTACTAATGCAATGACTAACATGAGATTAAATTAGTCCAACAGAGCATAATCTCATTACTTTCAGACACTATTACAATTATAATACCAAATATAGCTGCAAGTCATCTGTAAGGGTCTGGGCGTACGTCTCTGACTCAGCGTGCTTCAGGAAGTCTGAAGAAATAGCGTCGCCTGCAGTGTCTTCTTTACTTTAAGATTGAAACATGATCATTTTCATATTGACCTATGCTGCGTAACGTCACGTGTGACCAAATCACAAAGACTGCTGGACGTTTTTAAATCTTCAAAAACAATCTAGAAATCGTAGAGCCAAAATTCATATTCATGGAGGTGGTGGGACAGATTATTGACGACAAACTGTGAAATTCGACATATTTTGGTTTAATGTAACAGGAAACTGAAAACCTGCATACTGCCTCCAGACTATAGACTGCAAATAAAATGTGGGAACTCATTGGTTTCTTAGCTGTATAGTTTCTGTATTTGTTAGGTGTAGTGATGGAAATAACTTTTGTACAAGGCTGTAAACGTATAAAATAAACTCAAGTTTTAACATGCATGGTGAGAGGTGTGGACCCAAGTGGATATCGAAGCAAATGCTTGGTTTTTTATTTCTCATCCCCAGAGGTTTCCACCTACTCAAAGTTGTTTCATATCTCTGAGACCACACAGTGCTCAGACGGCAAACATCTCCACAGGATTGAGCACAGAACACCACCAACCAAAAACCTAAGATTGTTTTTCTGTTTGTCACACAGTTTCTAGTGTGTTAAGATGACTGAAAGCAGAAAGCAGTGGTGCTCTGTGCTTTATTGCAGTCAGAGCGATGACTCACGCAGAGAGGAAAGTAGTACAAACTGTCTCACGTGTGAGCTCATCCTCACATGTTGTGTATGACATAAGTGAATTTTATAGACTGTATATAAAGGATGGAGACAACAGCCAGTTGTTTTGATAAGTTTCCATATAAACACTGGCTGCCTTG
This sequence comes from Neolamprologus multifasciatus, assembly GCF_963576455.1. Taxonomy (NCBI): domain Eukaryota; kingdom Metazoa; phylum Chordata; class Actinopteri; order Cichliformes; family Cichlidae; genus Neolamprologus; species Neolamprologus multifasciatus. Next base: position 28,006,287 of record NC_140453.1, read on the forward strand.
TCTCAGTCAGTAAATGCAACCACTGAATGTTATTACATAACAGAATAAAAAAAATGAATTTTACTCCTTTAAACTGAAACAAGAACTTTTACCATCAGGCAGAAAACACTCGTTAATAAGATAACACAGATAACGCCCCCCCAGGCCTGTCTCCCCTCACCACACTCCCTGCCGGTAACTGATGCCCTCAGGGGTCGGTGCGTTGGTGGTTCTTGGTGTCCGGGGCTGGGCGCTTGGGTATGTACCAGCTCACTCCCGGTGGCTACTTGGTGGGGCCTGGTGCCTGTTGCTCGGTCAGGCCTCTTCCGGAGCAAAGGGGGCCCTCGGGCCTGCGGCTCGGTTCACTCTGGCACAGCTGGCTGCTGGCAGAGCCGGCGGGCACGCCACTGCAGCTGCCTCTGGCTTCTGCTCCGTGGCTACTGGGTGACCCCTCGTCTGGAGATCCTCAGCCCTTCCCATGAAGGTGGCACGGATGCCCCTCCGGTGGTCCTCCTTGGGCTCTCGCACTCTGGGGCCTCTGGATGTCTGGGGCCTGGATCTCCACCATGCCTGCTTCATGCCCTGGGGGCGGGGCTATGGCTCTCTACATCCTCTTGCAGACCATTACATGGGAGTAGTAATACACCTGCACTTTTTTTGCCCCCCCACTGGGGGGGCAAAAAAAGCACCTTTAGCAGCCACTAAAGGTGTGATTTATGTCTATGAACAGTGAACACCCGTGTGCACACCTGTGTGGATCAGCACGCTTGTATTCAAAAGGTTTCCCCATGAGTAGTAATACACCTGCACTTTTTTTGCCCCCCCCCCCCCCCCCCCACCCCCCCCCCCCCCCCCCCACCCCCCCTCACCCCCCACCCCACACCTCCCACCCCGTTTGGTCGGATTCGTGCGTGTGCGCATGCGCGTTCAGATGTGCTCGGCGCATGCGCGTTCAGGTGTGAAAACACACCCTCTGGGCGGTATCGACTCCTCCTAGTGGGATGGCATAGGTTATATAGGTATAAAAGTGATCCTTTCACATTCTAAGACCATCACCGCCACGGCCTAAGGAGCACAGACACATCGCGCTAAGGACCCCAACGACTCACCGACCTAAGGAGCACAGAATACCATCTGTATCAACCATGACACCCAGCCAGGACATCGCCCATGCCACAGCCGCTCTAGGTATGTCTACAGGAGTATGCAGCCGGGGTCCTCAACGTAAAAAGCAACGCTGTGAAAATGCCGTAGATGGGACTGTATTTAAGTTAGAATATCGCGGCGCTGAAGGGTATGTGTATACCATTAAATATACCGAAGGGACAGTTGTGCTTAGTGTAGATTGTGGCGAGGGATTGTTTTGGGGGGAACCCCAAAGCATCTCTACCAAAAACTGGAAGCTCTTCCGGACCGTAGTGTGTGCGGACCTGGACAATGTGGGCTTCCCAGAGGTGCTGTATGTTTCCCAGTGGAACAGTGCATCAGGCCCTGAGCTTTACAGGGTTGAGGCTGATCGTTTCAATCGCAACCCTGAAGACTTTATTTTTCTCAGTGCATGTGATGACAGGGATAGTCTTATTGCTTCCAGAGGGCTTGAAAACTGGAGGTTAAATCCTTACCCTCTAAACCTTGAAGAGCGCACAAGATGGTTTAAGGACTTGTTTTTTATACAGTGGTGCGACTGGAGAGGTTTGTCGCGTCTGTTTAGCCAGATTGACGACGCGATCAAGAGGGACAGACTCAACACTGCGTACGAGAGTATTAGAAAACGCCTTGTTTTTGACGATCTGGCGAGTTGTCCGAAGACTGGTTTGCCTGCTACCCTGTGCAAACCTAAAATCATAAGACCTTCCGACAACTAAACAATAAACTGGTAGGTTTAATGTGAGGGGTGTGTGTGGGGTTGCGTGTGTATCTATGTGACAAATTAAGAGCTTGTGGTTTTCATTTTACAGAGAATGACTCGCCGTCGTGGGACCTGTCAGAGTCACCATCAATAGGGCTGCTAATCCCGACCCCCCAGACTCCACCACCCTCACCATCATGCTCGCAGGACCCCCTCATATCAGACCTGTGGGAGGAAACTGTAATCGACATCAAACTCGCAACTCTCCACCTGTTGATGTTGGCGCTGAATGAGTTTCTACAAGAGACATGTTACGGATGCCAAACAGGCCACCCCAGTCAGGTGCAACACAGCTGCTTGCAGGAATTGTCTGAGTATTTCTTCGACACCTACTATGACGATGTGATGATAAGGCTCAAGACTGACCGATTCATCCCAGCCATCCAGCTGTTTGTACGCTCAAACACCACAGATGGGACTGGAACACAAATCCGCAGAGTTGCAGAACACCTCATGTGTGAACTGAGATCAGAGCGAAATATAGTATGCGCCATTAATGACAACATTGTGGACCTGCTAGAAGCAAGTACTTGCGCCCGACGTGTTAAACCAGCCATGCTCCGCATGATTGGAAACTACTGGGGTGGGAGACACCTGGTTTAATGTGTGCTGTTCAAGTATCCATTGTCTGTGATTGTGTCTGTGTGAAAATTAAATAAAAAGACGTGTTAACACCAACTTCTTAGTCATTTGTGGTTTGCACAGTCATGGAAACTCATGCACACGCCAGACTCATGCTGTATGATTTGCTAGACAACTTGCAGCAGCGCGTGCTGTATTGTGACACGGACAGTGTCATTTTCACGGCACGCCCTGGCGAGTGGATGCCTCCTCTAGGTCCGTTTCTGGGGGATCTCACAAGCGAATTAGACTGTGGAGAGGGTGGTGTGGAGGATTACATAGCGGAATTTGTTTCCGGTGGGCCAAAATGCTACGCGTATCACACATCGTTGGGCAAGACCCAGGTCAAATGTAAAGGCGTGACACTGAACGCACTAAACTCAAAAGTTGTCACCCATGAATCCTTGAAAGGTTTAGTCCACAAGTTTGTAACCAATCAGACATCAGACGCACACCTAGTTGCCGTGTCTGATAGCATCAGACGCGATAAAAAGAAGCTTCATTTGAAGAATAAAACCATTGTGAAAAAAGTTAAAGTTGTTTACAATAAGCGCCGTGTGCTCCCAGACTATACAACCGTACCTTATGGATTTTAAATTAGAACAGGGGTTTGACGCCCGGTTGCAGCACCCGTTCAGTATGGTGGTCAGCGGTCCCAGTAACTGCGGCAAGACTTTTTTTGTTAAAAGCATAATTGAAAATTCTTCCCGGATTATATCATGCAGCATTGACAATATTGTATATATATACTCATGCTGGCAGCCATTATATGACCAGCTTCTTAAGATAAGAGACATAAACTTTGTTAACGGTATACCCGAATCTCTTGCTGATGACACCCTTCTTCCTGCAGAAAAGAACAATTTGTTAATTATAGACGATGTAATGAACGATGCAGCTAACAATTTAGAAGTTCAAAATGTGTTCACAAAGTATGTGCATCATAGGAATTTGAGTTGTATATATCTAGTTCAGAATTTGTTTATTCAAGGAAAATCCAGTAGAACCATTTCCTTGAACACTAACTATCTAATATTGTTTAAAAATCCGAGAGATAAATATCAGGTTATGCTTTTAGGTAGGCAAATGTTTCCGGGTAATACTAAATATTTTATAGAAGCGTTTAATGATGCCACATCCACAACATACGGGTATCTTTTAATAGACTATAAAGCTAAGACCCCGGACTATTTAAGACTCAGAACAAATTTACTATCAGAGCGTCCGGTTGTTTACATTCCAAAACAAAAATCAGCAAAGAGGTGAAAGGATGTCATCACGCATGCGGAGGAATCTGTCTCTGTTGGAGATGATATACAGGGCTCCTCCTACTCTACGCAGAGTTATTATTAGTAATTCAAACTTAGATTTTATCAATGCGCTGTGTGAGATAGCCTTTAATGTATTGCATGGTAACATACCACTGACCAATCAGCAGTACAAACAGCTGAAAAAGAAAAAATCAATAATCAGACTGATTGCAGACAAAAAAATAAAAACTTTGAAAAAGAGAAAGACAATCAACCAATCTGGAGGGTTTTTACTGCCGCTATTAGGGGCTGCAATCCCTTTCATAACCAGTCTGATAGCAAACAGGTGAAAATGGAACATGTGCAAAAGATGTTTTTGGTACCCCAACACCAGTTGGACTTAATAAAGCAACAGCAGCAGCAGCAGCAGCAGCAAACAGGCAGCATCAGACAACAGTCTCAGAACGAGTTGGACAAGGAGATGTTACAAGTGTTACAAGATTCTGACATAGATGTGTATGAGAAGGCTAAAAAATACAGCGATATTCTCCAAAGATACCTTACCCTTGTGAGACAAGGTGCCCGTGAAAAGAATGTATTGTCTTTATCATTACCTGAACAATTTAACAGGGATGTGCAACCCCAGTCGGCGGACACATCGCCTGTTCATGGTGATGCAGGGGTGAGGGATCTTGTTGCGGAGAATGTTTTAACACACATACCTAAAAGGTGTAGGAGGAATGCAGAACTTATTCTATCAGCGGTGAGCCGTTCGCCACACTTGATCTCTTACAACGACAAAGGCGAAATTGTTGTTGATAAACACACCATCCCTGGTTCACACATTTATGATCTAATTAAAGGCGTCACAACCACACACGCACCCTCTGAGGGTTTGAGACCTATCGGCTGGACAGAGTTTTTAAAAGCTGTCTCAGATTTAAACGTACCGTTATCAGCCATATCTAACACAGGCATACGTAAGACCGTCGCCATGTATAAAACCGATCACACACTGTCTGAAGACCCTGGTTTTTTAAAACACACACCAAAAAAGATCACCCCTGGTGGACCGCTGCGACATAGTACACTAAAAAAAATAAAGAATAAAAAAAACAAATTAAAGGGGGGTCCTGTAGAGTGGTTGGATTTTTGAATTCAGGTTTTTTCTTATTGCACCTGAAATTGTTTTTCTGCTAAAAATATTTGCTGTTTGGTGTTTTTTCTACTGTAATGTTTTTTTTTCACTTATTGCTGCTAAATTGTTTTGTTTTGTTTTATTTTATTACTGTTAAATATATTATGTCTTTATTATTGTTAAATATATGTTTTTCTTTTTTATTACGGCTTAATGTTTGATTTCTTTTATTTATGTTTAAACAATGTATGTTGTAAATCTATATATTTATATACGAGATTTGATAATAAATACCATTGACTCGATTATCATGCTCTCATGTTGTTTTTATTATTCTCATTAGTACATGTCAGTATCCGCATTGCACACACACGTAATCACTGCATACAGCAACAGGTTGTATGTTGTTGACAAATCGACACACCATAGCATCATTACAAATTAAATCAGACCCATACATGTTAAGCACACGCTCATAAGATACACCATTTTGCACATGATATAAAAAAAATACACAATGTTGACCGCATGTGATGGAGAAGTCGTTCTGCACTTGTTTTCCTGAATATAAAACAGTGGAACAGTTTTTTAGAAGAAACATCTTTATTGCTGGGGGAAAACTGTCTAACGAGTGACCAAAACTATCAAAAAAATAACCGCGTCTGTCTCTCGAAATATAAACAGCAAGCCAATGTTCCCCGGGCATCGTAGAAGGGTGGGTGTTTACAATACTCATAGCAGGGAGTCTTTGAAGCCGTTCAGTGGTTAGCTGATCATAGGCTAACACGCCTAGGAAATGTGTGTTTTTATTGATAATGCTGCCGATCACGGCTGATAGTTCTATAGTGTTCATGACCGTTTTTGTCTCAATAGTAGTCCAAGAGCACCTGTCTCATGTTAGATATTTCAATGACTGAATCAAATACCGAATAACACAAGAGGTTCACTGTACGGGGTAGTGGATTTCTGAAACGGGTTTCCAATCTCACGTTCCCAGTTTTAATTAACGACACATTCCCTGAATGTCCTTCGTCAGCTTCCAGATTGAAACAGAATAAAGTGTAGCCGTTACCAAAGTCCGCACGCGTAATAGCTAAAGATCTATCCTTTAAATGTCTTCCTGTGGTTTGTATCAGCTGGTAAAATTCTCTGGTATAGTGTTTTCTCTGGAAATTGGGCTGGAATGGTTTAGCAGGATAAGCCTGACTATCAGCATATAAAGACATAAATTCTATATCGCAGTTTTCAAAATGAAATGGATTACGCTGGTAGGAGCCAGTGTATGCTTCATTGTCTATAAATGCAATGATCACAAATTTAGGTATCCTACCCATAAATAAATTGTCATTTGTTGATATTCTAGCCCCTGCAGGTATGGAGAAGGTCTTTAAAGACACTCTGTCTACCGTGTATTTTGCGTTTGCATGGTGCAATGCCTTGCTGTGTGCAAGTCTGACGGTCGGTGATACACTAACTTTCTTGACAAAGAGACTGGCTGAGACAATTTTAACTCTGTATGCATTGGCATCCGCTGTCATGAGAGCAAATTCGTCTTTAGAGCGCACAAATTTCAGTGACAGGTCGATTCCATTAAGTAACAGTTTTTCTTGAAAAAATAGGTCTGCATGTACTGGTGCAATCAATTCAACAATACTGCTATTTGCTGTGTAGCCACCTCTGGTCACCAGGCCCTGGTTCTCTCCTTCTATAGATGTGTCATTCATGTGTGATGATGTATCCTTACAGAATAACCCGGTGCTGAACTGTGTGTCTAAAGTGTCCTTATTATAATTGATAAGACATTCTATCACACCTCTGTATGGATATGTGTTGGATGATTGACTAATGAGCCGGTCTCCCAAATTAACATCAACTTGACTAAATATGCTGCATCCAGGATAATTAATAAATCCTACATTAGCGTCCCTAGCCAGGTTTGAGCCATCAGCGTTTGTGATTCTCACACGTGTGTAGATATATGAGTCATTTAGATCCAGGTAATCTTCACCGGACGATGAGATGTAAAACTCGATCGGCCCTCCATCAGTGATTGCAGATACAGGTGGGATTTCGATAAATGTACTTTTCTCAATGCTAGTCTGTGTGTAGGGAACAGTAAACAGGTCCAGCTCTGTTTTTACACATTCTCCAGAATGACTGTGTAACAGTGCCATTTAGAATATGTCAAACGCTGCAGTTTTAGAACGACTGGTTCTGGGTCTTTTCACTCTGCGTGGCGGTGTCCGTTTGCTAGCTCTCCTGCTAGGTTTTGTGGTTTTACGCTTTTTAGACAACGGTTGCCCTGGGGGTGGGGTCTTAGATGGTCTGGGCGTATACACATACAATCCGCTACCGTCCTGCTTAGTGGTTGAGGGTCTGGTTATGTTGGTTATGACATCAGACACTATGCCCGATGCGGCTGTTTTTAGGTGTGGTTTGACTATGCTAACTCCTTTTTTAAACAGTGGTACAGCAAATCTAAACAAGCTGCGGAACAAACCACCCAGCCCTGACCCATATTGCGTACTGGTCCCAACATACCCTCCGAGCTCTCCACCAGCCTGTGATAAGTAGTATTTTACATATTTTGAGTCATCAGTGTTGTAGACGGCCATCCTTTTTTTCAAAAATGGTGGGTTATCGGTCGGAAGTGTAACTTGACAAACACCTTGCCGTATAAAAAGGGTATGTGTTGATTTCGATCGTCTTTCAAATCAATTTCTATGTCGTCGATCAATGTCTTTGACACAGGTGTGTAGTGTGGGCTGTCAAATTGTAGAATAGGCAAGCGGCGGTCATCGTCCGTGATATTTATAGCTCTTAATAGCCTCGCGTGGGCGTCACCCACAAGCTGGTAATCAACGATATCTGCATAAATAAAGATGTTATATTTTCCCCCGTATATGTCTGCGGGGTGCGGGGCATATGTGTTTTTATAATGAAGTACAAACGGCTCTCCTGTTTCGAATCCTAGGATTTCCGCCAGTCTCCCTCTAAATGTGAGAATAGTGCCCCTAGGTCCCATAACACAGGCATGGTTAGTAACTGTGTTGTATTGCATTTTAAGGTCTCCAGTGGTTTGGTACTGCTGACATTTAAAATTAAATTCTTTTATTATCTGTTCCACAGATGCATAATGACCCACAGACAGTTCGATCATGGTTACGGCGATGGTTCCATCTTTGACTGGGTCATGAATTTCCACTTGCGAATCTGATTGTGGAAAAGACATCCATATGCGTGGGTACTGTATCTCTATAACAGCAACCTCATACGGCTGATCCAAAACGATAGGTTTTGCTAGCTTTGTTCTAAAATTAGATATCTTATTACCCGGGTAAACATGCGCCGAAGCATTCGAGAAGAGGCTTACATAGAAGCCTGCATTGTTGTTGTTCTTTTTATTCATGCTTTCTCCGTCTATGCTCAGTGTTGAATGAATGTGTGTAGAGCTGCGTCATCTGAGTTAATTACGCCTCAACGATGTCTTTTTCTGGAATCCACGAATTAAAGCTGTCGGGCCATCCTAGCCATTTCACTAGCACATGCTTTTTCCGACCCACTTTTTTTCTAGCCAATATGTTTTCAATTTTAAATGTTTTGTTTTCATCAACAACCACACGTTGTATCTCAGGCTCATAAAATGACCCTTTCAATACCTCTCCAGCTAGATCCGCTAGTCTGTACACTGGGGGCTGTCTCCCTATACGTTCCTTGACTGTGAAAATCTCATCGGTGTAGGTCTGCTCGTATCCTTTTCGAAACTTTCCTCTCAGTTTTGATATTCGTACAGTGTCGCCAATATTAAATTTAAAGCACAGTTCCCTCTGAGGCCTCGTTTTGTACAGCGCGTTAAACACCGACTTCTCATTATCCTTATTCACCTCTGCCGGAGCCATTTGGATAGATCTGTGATAAGCATTGTTATATGCTTGTGTGAGATCTGGTATGACATCTACATATCTCCGGGAGTTGGCTGATGTTAAGTACTTCCACATTCTACCCTTGAAGCTACGATTGAATCTCTCGACAATACTGCATTTAACCTCGCTAGCTGTTGAGAAATGTTTGATATTATATCGCTCCATTAGGTGTTTAAAGGTTGTATTATAAAACTCTTTGCCTTCATCTGTTTGTAGTTTCACAGGGATCCTACCCTCACTAAGTATATCCTCAAAAGCAGCTGATACAACATTCGCTGTCTTGTTTGTTAGGCATCTAACCCATGCGTATTTTGAGAATACATCTATACATGTTAGCAGATATCTCACATTATCATTATCTGACACATATTCACACATGTCAACCAGATCGGCTTGAAACTGTTTGTCGATCCCTGTCACCAATACTCTATTTCTGGGGAAATGGATCCTCACAGGTTTATGGAGTGTGTAAGTGTCGTCTTGTTCTAAATAATGTTTGACCTGAGATATTGGAGGTGTTACACCTGATGCCTCCCCTGCCGCTATACGTAGCTTATTTAAACTGGCCAACCCCGCAGGATGGGCTGGATCATGATATATTTTATGCAATGTGCTTTCCATGACTGTGCAAACCACAAATGACTAAGAAGTTGGTGTTAACACGTCTTTTTATTTAATTTTCACACAGACACAATCACAGACAATGGATACTTGAACAGCACACATTAAACCAGGTGTCTCCCACCCCAGTAGTTTCCAATCATGCGGAGCATGGCTGGTTTAACACGTCGGGCGCAAGTACTTGCTTCTAGCAGGTCCACAATGTTGTCATTAATGGCGCATACTATATTTCGCTCTGATCTCAGTTCACACATGAGGTGTTCTGCAACTCTGCGGATTTGTGTTCCAGTCCCATCTGTGGTGTTTGAGCGTACAAACAGCTGGATGGGACTGGAACACAAATCCGCAGAGTTGCAGAACACCTCATGTGTGAACTGAGATCAGAGCGAAATATAGTATGCGCCATTAATGACAACATTGTGGACCTGCTAGAAGCAAGTACTTGCGCCCGACGTGTTAAACCAGCCATGCTCCGCATGATTGGAAACTACTGGGGTGGGAGACACCTGGTTTAACACGTCGGGCGCAAGTACTTGCTTCTAGCAGGTCCACAATGTTGTCATTAATGGCGCATACTATATTTCGCTCTGATCTCAGTTCACACATGAGGTGTTCTGCAACTCTGCGGATTTGTGTTCCAGTCCCATCCAGCTGTTTGTACGCTCAAACACCACAGATGGGATGAATCGGTCAGTCTTGAGCCTTATCATCACATCGTCATAGTAGGTGTCGAAGAAATACTCAGACAATTCCTGCAAGCAGCTGTGTTGCACCTGACTGGGGTGGCCTGTTTGGCATCCGTAACATGTCTCTTGTAGAAACTCATTCAGCGCCAACATCAACAGGTGGAGAGTTGCGAGTTTGATGTCGATTACAGTTTCCTCCCACAGGTCTGATATGAGGGGGTCCTGCGAGCATGATGGTGAGGGTGGTGGAGTCTGGGGGGTCGGGATTAGCAGCCCTATTGATGGTGACTCTGACAGGTCCCACGACGGCGAGTCATTCTCTGTAAAATGAAAACCACAAGCTCTTAATTTGTCACATAGATACACACGCAACCCCACACACACCCCTCACATTAAACCTACCAGTTTATTGTTTAGTTGTCGGAAGGTCTTATGATTTTAGGTTTGCACAGGGTAGCAGGCAAACCAGTCTTCGGACAACTCGCCAGATCGTCAAAAACAAGGCGTTTTCTAATACTCTCGTACGCAGTGTTGAGTCTGTCCCTCTTGATCGCGTCGTCAATCTGGCTAAACAGACGCGACAAACCTCTCCAGTCGCACCACTGTATAAAAAACAAGTCCTTAAACCATCTTGTGCGCTCTTCAAGGTTTAGAGGGTAAGGATTTAACCTCCAGTTTTCAAGCCCTCTGGAAGCAATAAGACTATCCCTGTCATCACATGCACTGAGAAAAATAAAGTCTTCAGGGTTGCGATTGAAACGATCAGCCTCAACCCTGTAAAGCTCAGGGCCTGATGCACTGTTCCACTGGGAAACATACAGCACCTCTGGGAAGCCCACATTGTCCAGGTCCGCACACACTACGGTCCGGAAGAGCTTCCAGTTTTTGGTAGAGATGCTTTGGGGTTCCCCCCAAAACAATCCCTCGCCACAATCTACACTAAGCACAACTGTCCCTTCGGTATATTTAATGGTATACACATACCCTTCAGCGCCGCGATATTCTAACTTAAATACAGTCCCATCTACGGCATTTTCACAGCGTTGCTTTTTACGTTGAGGACCCCGGCTGCATACTCCTGTAGACATACCTAGAGCGGCTGTGGCATGGGCGATGTCCTGGCTGGGTGTCATGGTTGATACAGATGGTATTCTGTGCTCCTTAGGTCGGTGAGTCGTTGGGGTCCTTAGCGCGATGTGTCTGTGCTCCTTAGGCCGTGGCGGTGATGGTCTTAGAATGTGAAAGGATCACTTTTATACCTATATAACCTATGCCATCCCACTAGGAGGAGTCGATACCGCCCAGAGGGTGTGTTTTCACACCTGAACGCGCATGCGCCGAGCACATCTGAACGCGCATGCGCACACGCACGAATCCGACCAAACGGGGTGGGAGGTGTGGGGTGGGGGGTGGGGGGGGTGGGGGGGGGGGGGGTGGGGGGGGGGGGGGGGGGGCAAAAAAAGTGCAGGTGTATTACTACTCATGGGGAAACCTTTTGAATACAAGCGTGCTGATCCACACAGGTGTGCACACGGGTGTTCACTGTTCATAGACATAAATCACACCTTTAGTGGCTGCTATCTCCAAGCACAGCGCTGTCTGTCCTGCGTGCTGCACAACAACATTCAATATTTAGTATTTACTGCTGTTTACACTCAGCTAGATTAACGTGATGGTGTTGTGTTTAGTATGTTGCTCTGTTTTTTTGCTTGTTTTCTCTTCTTTCTCTCAACAGGTGATCCAGGAGATATTTTTCTCTTCTTTCTCTTTTTAAGTTTCCTTTCTCACCGTCCCTCTTCCCTTCTGTTTTTCTTTTCCTTCCTCTTTCTTTCTCCCTTTCCGATCCCTCAGTCATGTCTGTCCCGTCTGTAACAACTGAAAATAAAATAAAATAAACAATAACAACAAAGGTCGATCAAATGGACCAATACGGCAAGGCCGTGATGATCCAGGAAGGCAAAAAAAAAAAAATAAAAATAAAAATAAAAAATAACACAGATACACAGTTAGCGCTTTTGGCTACAGCAGTACACCTGTCAATCCCAGCAACAATATCCAGTGGGATATGGTTAGGCCACTCAAACAACTGCAGCTAATGGCGTTTCTGTGTTTGCTTCCTTCTTCAGCCCCAGAGGTTCTCCTTTAATTTCACTTCAGCATCTCATTGCAGAAAACAGCAGCTGCTTTTTATTCTTTACAGTGAGTTGATGCTGATGTGGTGGACACACACACACACAGATGTGGGTGGAGGTGACTTCTTTTATATAAAGAGGGTTTTGTGACTCTTACATTCGTATAGCGAGCAGCATGGTGTGCACTGACTGACAGCAGTCGCAGTAACGCTGACGTGCTGTGTCACAGCAGATTTCCACTGGCTCAACATGTGATGGATTAAGGACCAGAATTTTGTTTTATTCCACAGAGTAGCCCAAGTCATATTTATGAGTGGCACTCTTATGATCAGTACAGCTTTCTTTATTATTAATGCATTTTTTATTTATTTTGAGGAAACCTTGGCTGCGGGTCTTCTGCTCGGAGGATCCCACACGTCTAAAATGTTAAATATGAAATGATGTCACAGCTCAAATTGATGAAGACAGCTGATGGTTCCCATCGTCAGTGTAAGGCACTTTGTGGGAGATGAGTTACTGTTACTCCTAAATAGATAATCAGCTACACAAACACCATGACAATATTACCATTCTGCATCTTCCCACATGTATATTGCATTACACTGACAGCATGCATCTTTCAAAACATTTTCTGCTTGTTGTTGTTTCAGTGTCATTATATTAGAGTGTCTTGAAAAGCTCCAGTATAAGCAATAAGATTACATAAGACATCATCACTCTAATCTTACACAACACATGTTCAGGCTGCTGCACATGCAACCTGCATTTATAGCAGCAGCTTCATCTTAAAAGGGAGAAAATGTCACGCTGAACATTTCATGAGTTAATAAGGAAATTAGAAGAAGAGTCATTTTGACATTTTTCAAGAATATATTTTGTTATCAATTTGACTCTATAATGAGATGATTAAACTAGACATGGTAAACATGTTACAGCTACTGAAAGGTTCTGCCTGTGATTGTGTGCTCGCACTGACACATGTATTAATGAATGATTCTCAATTGGCCTTTTGTACTATTCTGTGGAACAGAGTTTATCTGTAATAATAATAATGCTATAGAACTTACAGTTTAAATATTGTTTTACACATGATTCAGATTTATTACATTTTATGTTCAGTGTTTCTATCCTGTGAGCAATGACCAAAAAAATAAGATTCCTCCGAATGGTGGCTGTAGTCATGTAAAGTGAGGAAGCTTAGAGTAGAGTCACTACTCAGGTGTTGTGAACATTACAAAACATCCTGGTGCCTGAACAACTATCTGGTTTCTTTCGATGTGGGTAAGTCAGGTGTTTTGAGGATGATGTGGAGGAAGAACAATAACACTGCACAGTCTCAGTCGCATCAACAAAGGAAACAGAGGAACACATCTCTGGTGTTGCAAAGTTTTAAAAAGCTATTTTTTCCCAACTACCTGTGTACATGTGGACACATATTTTCTCCAGATTGGAAATTAAAGTTGGCTTTTGATATGAAAACACTTAAGTTTGATGAGGTGGGTGTGCAACAAACTGCTAGAAATGTGTCTTTGCAATGAAAATATTTCTAATGCAGGCTGAGTGAAAACCACAGTATTCAGAATAGTCCAGTTTATGCTCCACGTGAAAGCACAACGTCTCACTGTTCAAGGAGTGTAAACCATTACGAGACCAGTACCACCCCAGCAGCTACAGTGCCTTACTTTGTAATAAGATTGTTTGCACATCTCCATATCTTACTTTTTCTCTCACAACTTTTCATATAGTCTCATCTTCAGGAATAAAAGTGCTAAATAAACTAACAGACATATCTAAAAAGAAAACACCATGGAAACTAAAGATATTAAGTTTAAGGGTGGCTGTGGCTACAATGTAGCTTCACCAGTGTGTGAATGTGTGGATGTGTGGATGATTGTGTATAGTGTAAAGCACTTTGGGGTCCACAGGGACTAGTAAAGCGCTATATAAATACAGACCATTTACCATTAAATATTTCACAGACTAAGGCTTCAAAGAAAATTGTTTAATTTCTTGGTCCTGGTTTAAAATGAGCCATGAACTTCTCCAACAGGGTTTCCAACAGGGCCAAAATGATTACTTTACTTTGAAAAATTAGTTATAGTTATTTCTTCAAAAAAGGAACCAAGTTACTGAGTTACAATATTATAAAAGTAACTAATTACTAGGTAAAGTAACTATTGCGTTACTGTTTAACCCTCTGGGGTCCAGGGTATAATTGGCCATTTTTGACTACTTTTGATTTGACCTACATTTCACCTATAAAAACTATTTACCTCGTTTTGTTTGGTATCATTCTTTTGAGCACAACTATTATTATTCTTTATTATTTTTTATTATTTTTTCATTTGGACATACTGTATTAACACAACTGATCTTAAAATCAGACAAAAATAAATAAAATGAAGTTGAAAAAAGTTAGATTTTTTACTGTAACAACCACAAATATGTTTAACAAATCATTTTCCTGACATGAAATGCAAATATAAATTGTAAATTTAAAAACCTTTGCACAAGTTTTGCAAACAACAAAGTTATTTGCATCTATTTACCTAAATATGCAGCCAAGGCATTTTTTTATAACCATTTCAAACTATTCTCAGTTTTCAGGCCCCTCTTCTGTGGAACCAGCTTCCAGTTTGGATTCAGGAGACAGACACTATCTCTACTTTCAAGATCAGGCTTCAAACTTTCCTTTTTGCTAAAGCATATAGTTAGGGCTGGACCAGGTGACCCTGAATCCTCCCTTAGTTATGCTGCAATAGATGTAGGCTGCCGGGGATTCCCATGATGCATTGAGTTTTTCCTTTCCAGTCACCTTTCTCGCTCACTATGTATTAACAGACCTCTCTGCATTGAATCATATCTGTTATTAACCTCTGTCTCTCTTCCACAGCATGTCTTTATCCTGCCTTCCTTCTCTCACCCCAACCAATCACAGCAGATGGCCCCGCCCCTCCCTGAGCCTGGTTCTGCTGGAGGTTTCTTCCTGTTAAAAGGGAGTTTTTCCTCCCCACTGTCGCCAAAGTGCTGCTCATAGGGGGTCATATGATTGTTGGGTTTTTCTCTGTATCTATGAAGCGCCTTGAGGCGACTTTTGTTGTGATTTGGCGCTATATAAATATAAATAAATTGAAATTGAAAAAATCCTTAAAACTAGATGAATAATTTGTCTTTAATAGAGCAAAGGATCTCTGCCCTCTAGCAGAATGGTAAAACGGTAAATAGCAGCTGGACTGTGTGTTAACTTTTGGCCGTGCTGATCACTCTGCATCTACAGAAGAGCTCGATGTTATCATGCCAGGCCAGGACCAGCCTAATCCCAGGCTTTGGAGCGCATTAAGGGCCAAATCAAAGGCTCTGATGAGTCCACTTCACTCCACAGTCCAAATGAGCAAGCACTAAAAAAGTGTCCTTATCTCAACCCGCGCTCTGAGGACATCCAGCTGACATGAACAGGACTTTATTCCATGAAAGAGAAGCTTCCAGGCTCCATCAACCTTCAGGAGAATCAACTAGACCATGGAGGGTGTTTTGGAAACACGAGGGCTTTCCTGGAGGGGCGGTTTACACCCGCATAGACTCTAGCACGTTCACAAAGCTGCACCTGTCTATAGCCATTCATGCACCACCCAACCACCACAATCACTGTTCAAGCATCACTCCCTCAGGTGAGTCAGCAGTATGTGATGTCCTGTGTGTTGCAGCCAGTCTCAGATGTGTTCTTATGGTGTAGTTACCACTTACAATGGACACAAAGCACCAAATTCAGTGACAAATTGTAACAGACACTATTTATTCCAACAACACAACTGTCATATCGCACAAATATCTTTTTCACATAACTATTAACAGTTTAGGTCATTGAGTAAATTTCATTTAATGTTATAATAATGCAGATGCCTCAGTGAAAGCTCCTCAAGAAAAGAAGTGAAAATAAGATGTTGTTTAAAGTCCTTCAACTTAACATGTTATTATTATAGCATATTATAGTTATTATAACAGCGCTCTGATCTGTTGAGTATTTCTTTACCTACTAATGACTTCATACATTTTAATTAGGTAAAAACATTTCCATCATCCCACAGACATATCATACAGCTCAGCAGATATTTATTTAGACTCTCTCTCTTTTTTGCTAATTTCAAGAATTTCTTCCTACAAGCCATTAACTTATCTTTTAGACCCTGTCCTGACAGATGGCTCAAAGAAGTCTTACTGTTAATTAAAACTACAATTTTAAATATGATCAATTTATCTCTATAAACATTATATGGACCACAAACGTAGAAGTGCTTGAGTTTAATTCAGCCACAGCTTAAAAAGCCCTTACTTTATACAGCTGCTAATTATAATTTCCAACATACCTCTTATTTTAAAAAACCCTTGAACAGAGACACGACCACTTGGAGAGTTTCAGAATTAACCAGAAACATTTGACCAAACAGTGATGAAGAGCATTAGTGAAGGTGATGATGATCTTCACGCAGCCTGTGACAGCAGCTCTGTGCAGCAGCTCTGTGACAGCAGCTCTGTGACAGCAGCTCTGTGCAGCAGCTCTGTGACAGCAGCTAAGTGCAGCAGCTCTGTGCAGCAGCTCTGTGACAGCAGCTCTGTGCAGCAGCTCTGTGACAGCAGCTCTGTGACAGCAGCTCTGTGGCAGCAGCTCTGTGCAGCAGCTCTGTGCAGCAGCTCTGTGACAGCAGCTCTGTGCAGCAGCTCTGTGCAGCAGCTCTGTGACAGCAGCTCTGTGCAGCAGCTCTGTGCAGCAGCTCTGTGACAGCAGCTCTGTGCAGCAGCTCTGTGACAGCAGCTCTGTGACAGCAGCTCTGTGCAGCAGCTCTGTGACAGCAGCTCTGTGCAGCAGCTCTGTGCAGCAGCTCTGTGCAGCAGCTCTGTGACAGCAGCTCTGTGCAGCAGCTCTGTGACAGCAGCTCTGTGACAGCAGCTCTGTGCAGCAGCTCTGTGCAGCAGCTCTGTGACAGCAGATCTGTGCAGCAACTCTGTGCAGCAGCTCTGTGCAGCAGCTCTGTGACAGCAGATCTGTGCAGCAGCTCTGTGCAGCAGCTCTGTGCAGCAGCTCTGTGACAGCAGCTCTGTGACAGCAGCTCTGTGCAGCAGCTCTGTGACAGCAGCTCTGTGACAGCAGCTCTGTGACAGCAGCTCTGTGCAGCAGCTCTGTGCAGCAGCTCTGTGACAGCAGCTCTGTGCAGCGTTCGACACTTTTGACCACAATGTTTTACTACAGAGATCACATCGCTGATACTAAACAAATTGTGCTGCAATGGTTTGAATAACATCGGTTTATACATGTAAGTGAGGAGTGTTGTTCCAACGTTAGCCACAGAGATCCACAGGGCTCTGTGCAGTGTCATTTATATTATACATGTTTCTCTGAGGTCATTTTATTAGAAAACACTGCATACGTGTTATTTGTTATGGAGATGACTCCCAGCTTTATTTACTCATGAATGACACACACCAATTAGTTAAACTACAGACATGTCTTAAAGGGATAAAGGCTTAATTGTTCTGTATTATACTTTGGACTCCAGCAAAGAACCACGGAGTCATTTCTGATCAGGATATCCGTCAATCCACAAATTCAACAAATATGTGGGACTTTTCATCTGTGCAATAAATATTCTGTCTTTGAGTTAAAAACAACAACTAGTTAATATTGTTACTCTAGTCTGGACTATTGTAAATCATTATTATCAGGATCAAGTTTTCTAAAAAGCATCGAGCTAATCTAAAGCGTTACTTATACTCATACTGCTGTCCTCTCATTGGCTCCCTGTTCAATCTGTGATCAAGCTGCTTGGTGCATCTTAAGAAATGCTGGGTTAAAAATGACCCAATTTGTAACCCAGCACAAGGGTTATATTACCGTTAACGTTTGGGTTCAGAGCTCTACTTACTATAAAATTCAGCTTATAAAAACTAGATTCAATCTTTTTATTGCCATATGATACACAGACAGCAAAATTCATACAAAATATATCAATGAACGTGAAATGCAAGTAACAAAAAAGTATATAACTCATTATGTTACAGTGGGGCAAAAAAGTATTTAGTCAGCCACCGATTGTGCAAGTTCCCCCACTTAAAAT
Source organism: Neolamprologus multifasciatus (assembly GCF_963576455.1). Classification (NCBI taxonomy): domain Eukaryota; kingdom Metazoa; phylum Chordata; class Actinopteri; order Cichliformes; family Cichlidae; genus Neolamprologus; species Neolamprologus multifasciatus. The sequence continues at coordinate 28,024,656 of NC_140453.1, forward strand.
GATGACAGAGGTCAGTAATTTGCACCAGAGGTACACTTCAACTGTGAGAGACAGAATGTGAAAATAAAATCCATGAATTCACATGGTAGGATTTGTAAAGAATTTATTCGTAAATCAGGGTGGAAAATAAGTATTTGGTCAATAACAAAAATACAACTCAATACTTTGTAACATAACCTTTGTTGGCAATAACAGAGGTCAAACGTTTACTATAGGTCTTTACCAGGTTTGCACACACAGTAGCTGGTATTTTGGCCCATTCCTCCATGCAGATCTTCTCAAGAGCAGTGATGTTTTGGGGCTGTCGCCGAGCAACACGGACTTTCAACTCCCGCCACAGATTTTCTATGGGGTTGAGGTCTGGAGACTGGCTAGGCCACTCCAGGACTTTCAAATGCTTCTAACGGAGCCACTCCTTTGTTGCCCGGGCGGTGTGTTTTGGATCATTGTCATGTTGGAAGACCCAGCCTCGTTTCATCTTCAAAGTTCTCACTGATGGAAGGAGGTTTTGGCTCAAAATCTCACGATACTTGGCCCCATTCATTCTGTCCTTAACACGGATCAGTCGTCCTGTCCCCTTGGCAGAAAAACAGCCCCATAGCATGATGTTTCCACCCCCATGCTTCACAGTAGGTATGGTGTTCTTGGGATGCAACTCAGTATTCTTCTTCCTCCAAACACGACGAGTTGAGTTTATACCAAAAAGTTCTACTTTGGTTTCATCTGACCACATGACATTCTCCCAATCCTCTGCTGTATCATCCATGTGCTCTCTGGCAAACTTCAGACGGGCCTGGACATGCACTGGCTTCAGCAGCGGAACACGTCTGGCACTGCGGGATTTGATTCCCTGCCGTTGTAGTGTGTTACTGATGGTGACCTTTGTTACTTTGGTCCCAGCTCTCTGCAGGTCATTCACCAGGTCCCCCCGTGTGGTTCTGGGATCTTTGCTCACCGTTCTCATGATCATTTTGACCCCACGGGATGAGATCTTGCGTGGAGCCCCAGATCGAGGGAGATTATCAGTGGTCTTGTATGTCTTCCATTTTCTGATGATTGCTCCCACAGTTGATTTTTTCACACCAAGCTGCTTGCCTATTGTAGATTCACTCTTCCCAGTCTGGTGCAGGTCTACAATTCTTTTCCTGGTGTCCTTCGAAAGCTCTTTGGTCTTGGCCATGGCGGAGTTTGGAGTCTGACTGGTTGAGGCTGTGGACAGGTGTCTTTTATACAGATGATGAGGTCAAACAGGTGCCATTCATACAGGTAACGAGTGGGGGACAGAAAAGCTTCTTACAGAAGACGTTACAGGTCTGTGAGAGCCAGGGATTTTCCTTGTTTGAGGTGACCAAATACTTATTTTCCACCCTGATTTACGAATAAATTCTTTACAAATCCTACCATGTGAATTCATGGATTTTTTTTTCACATTCTGTCTCTCACAGTTGAAGTGTACCTCTGGTGCAAATTACTGACCTCTGTCATCATTTTAAGTGGGGGAACTTGCACAATCGGTGGCTGACTAAATACTTTTTTGCCCCACTGTATATCCATTACTTCAAATCAGTCTTTGGTTACAGCACATGTACATATTAATACAAAAACCTTTGAAAAATGATGAATTGATGAATATCTCAGCACTTAACATACATCAACACTCTGGAAAAGTGCCAGAGGGAATCTCCCTCTCAGATCATTTCATGCACCTTTATGAGCAACATTTTACCCTTCCATCAGAGCTCAATGAGCCCTCGTTCATTTGATCATATCTGAGTCATGTCCTGGGATTCATCTATTCCTGGGATAGATGACAGTGTGAAGGAATTCCCGAACCTCGCGCATGACTTTGGGTTGCATCAAAAACAAGCAGCCATCAACAGACCTCAGCTAGCTGCAAAACGCAGAAACACATCTGTCAAGCAAAAACAGTTGCATTTAATAAAATTGGATAAACAAAAACTTTACTTTTCAGTAGATTTGTTGTAAAATAAATAAATACAAAGAGCAAAATAAAAGAAATCAAACATTTTTGACTGATCCTCTGTTTTTATCACCCATTTTAGGAGCTGCCACTGGAGTCATACTCGGGCCAGCACAGCGCGCGCACACACACACACACACACACAGACACAAAAAAAACCAACAACAACAACAAAAAAAAACAACTTATAATTGATTTAGTTTCTGTACAGGGAATACTCACTCCTCTCCATGGCGCTCCATCCTTCACGTACGGATATGTGCAGGTTTTCTTCAAGACTGGCACCACAGATCTCCCTCTCAGGTGAACCTCATGGATGTTCAAAGTTAAATAATTAAAGTTAAAACCTTATTTATGTTAAATTTGAAATAATGAAATATGCTTGTGATGGCTGCAGTTACAGCCACACAGTGGTAATATCTACTAGAGATGCATGATACCACTTTTTAATGTCCGATTCCGATATCATAAATTTGGATATCTGCTGATACCGATATGAATCCGATATAGTGTATTTTGTAATCAATAAAACTGTTTTTTATAAATATCTTGCTGCATTTTGTATAAGTTCATACTCAAGTTTTAAAAAACAATAGACTGAAGTTATTCTGTTATACCTGTATGCAAAAACTACACTGCACCCAAAACATTTTATAGTTCAGCAACACTGATCAATCTAATAAACTTAAACCTGCTCCATCCTGCCTATTCTGGTATTTTAAAGAGTACTTACCTACCTAACAAATAGGGTTGCCAACTCCCAGCAAAAATATTAGGGAACCAACCCCGCCCTTAATCGATGTAATCAACTTTAATTGAATGTATAAAAAAAATGCACAGAAATCAATTATTTTTCTACAATAATTAAATAGATTCAACATCTTTCTTCAACAGAACTGCACAGATGGTACCTTCCCAAAGGAAAAAGTACTCTAGCTTACTAGGGTATATTAGACTTAACAGTTACTATATACAATAATGGACTTATATACATTTAATCATATGACCAGTTTTGTTGCAAGAGTCAGATAATTATTTATTGAAAGTTTTTAAATGACATAACAAAGAAAAATATTTGTGCCCCCCCTTCCCTGGTAATGCCCCACCTGGCCCCCGACAAAACTTTGCTAGACCCGCCCCTGCACAGTTAATTCAATTCAATTTTATTTATAAAGCGCCAAATCACAACAAAAGTCGCCTCAAGGCGCTTCATGGATACAGAGAAAAACCCAACAATCACATGACCCCCTATGAAAACTGTTATTCATCCCCTTGACAGAGGATAATCTTTCACTGTGCTGATGATGAAGAATATTGTCGGACACGCTGGTATGAAATCTGCCGCCGGTGTTTAAGTTGGTTAAGATTCAGTGAGGCCACGGTGCCATAGTGCATGATCTCCATCCTCAAACCAGTCAGGAAGCCCTCATGGTCTATGGATATTGGTGCTTCCAATTCCAAAAGAAAACTCCCCGTCAGGATATCAATGTTTTGAAAGTGACTTCTTTGACGGTCTTGAAGACGTTTCACTCTCATACGAGATGAGAGTGAAACGTCTCGGCTGAAGAATCTTATCAGATGAGAGGTGAAACATCCTCAAGAAGGTCAAAGCAGTCCAGTCGCTTTTCTTTAAAGCTCCTTAGACGGCGAAGGATTCATGACTTTTTCATTATTTTGTCACGTTTCTATATAACCACAGAACTCTGAAAGCTCTTTCAGTTCATTAAGAATACAGTGTCCCTGTCTGTCCGTTGACTGTGTCACTGGGCTGTCACAAACTCAGGATGAGGTAACTATACTTTAAAATCCCTTTTAAACGATCCTGACCAGATCCTGGTCCAGTTTTGTATTTTCCAGTCATCCAGACTTAAGCAGCATCAGCATGTTAAGAAAGTTAGACATCGGGCAGCTCAGTTGCAAGTGCTTCATCTTCAGCTCTGCCACTCAGCCTGCCCTTTTGACTCTGAAGTCCAAACTCTGTCTGTCCATGAGCGAGAATGCAAATCTGACCCCTCATCCCTTCAGCCTGGCAATGCTGATCAAAGCTTCTCAATGCTGCATACAAATACACTGGCAGTCTGGCAACATGCGCCTGCACAAGCACTGAAAATCAGCAAAATGTCAAAGCTCAGACTGCCATGAAGGTACGTCTCAGTTTGTGGAAGTATATTCAGATTATTGGGGGTGAGGGAGGGGGCTAAAGCTGATGAGGAGAGGAGCCTTGAATAAAACATTACATTTACTGGGATAGTTTTCCTTGCATGAAGAAGATTACTTGCTCTGTTTCTGCAGGGAGCCGTGTGAGCTGATCAGAGCGAGGACTGAAACATGCTCCAGTTTCGAGAGTTTTTAAAGATTTAAAAATCAACCTCTGCTTTTAAAATGCTTATTAAACATTGATAACAGCGTCCAGAGAAAATCAATGGCTGAGTGATATTAACCTAATTCTCTCTAACACAGACCCTCTCTGGGAAACGCCTTGTGTTCTCCAGCTCTCAAACACCAGTCAGAGTCTGGGCTCAGGCATCACAATTGCATGTTTTCAAAGGCAGATAAAAGATTGGAGTCTGTGAAACAGAAGAGATGTTTTTGAAGATCCAGCTGAGTGAATCTGCTGCAGAGTCTTGGCCTCTTTCAGTTCTCAGGTAAAGAATCAGTTCATTTATCATTTATAATACTGATGACCCATAAAGATGGGCTTGTAGTGGTGTTTGTGCCTTTTAGAGTGTCTGTGTGGTACAGTGCACCCGAGCAAAATGGGTTTCAGTTTTTGTGAGTTAAACTCTAATATTTTCTCAGTATGTTAAACAGCTGCTAATAAGCATCTGTCTGCATCTGTATGAAGCACCCATAGACTGAAGAAGTCACCTGGACGAGTGGAGAAACGATCCTCCCACTGAAAGCGCTGCGTTCAGATGAACAGATGAACTAACTGATGATTAAATATACAGACTGTTGTTGTGAATGTCCACTATGTTAATAAAACTAAGATTACATTTCTTTAAATAAAAATAGAGCATATGAAATCTTTGACTCCCATCACCCTCTGGAGCACAAACTTGGAGTAATTAGGACCCTACACCACCGGGCAGAACATGTTCCCTCTAAGCCTGAAGGGAAAAAGAAGGAACACACACATGTAAAGGAAGCACTCAAAACGTGCGGCTATCCTAAATGGGCGTTCTTAAAGTCAGCAAAGAGGCACAGAAAAGAAGATCAGACACCAGCGAGGGAGGATAAGAAGGATGCAACAACATTGTCGTCCCCTATGTAGCCGGTGTATCAGAGAAACTCAGGAGAGTCAAAGACAAAACGCCAAAACACAGACTTAACAATGTGGTGTTTGCTGTACAGCAGCGAGGAATGCCCAGACCTCTACATCGGAGAGACCAAACAGCCACTTCACAAGCGCACAACACAGAAGAGCCACCTCCACAGGACAAGACTCAGCTGTCCATCTGCATCTAAAGGTCAAAGGTCACTCTTTCGAGGATGCCAATGTTCACATTTTGGACAGAGAGGACAGATGGTTTGAAAGAGGAGTGAAAGAAGCATCTATGTCCACTGTGAGCGACCATCTTTGAACAGAGGCGGTGGTTTACGACACCAACTCTCTGCCATCTATAATCCAGGTTTGAGTTCCCTCCCCAGACGCCTTAACGCCCACTCACATCCTGGGACATCTGACCTCAGGAAATCACATGATAGGGTGGGGCCAGGTTTCACAATGAGCTGATTGTGACCCACACCTGTCTTCACACCTTGGCTCCTGTGATTAGGTAGAGGATCATTAGGGGGTCCGCTGTCCCCCTTGGGGGGGGGGGGGGGGATACGCCCACAGGGCTTAAATCTGGGACTCTCCACCATTTGACCCTAGAACTGAAGAAGCTTCTCAGATGAGAGGTGTGAGTACAAGAAAATAATTATTAGAATATAATGTGTTAAATTTGCTTAGATAAGACGGTCCAGCAGAAGATCAGAGGAATAAGGATTGTCTGTGTTTCAGTTTGGCTGTAGCCTGAGAGTGTGTGTAATTGTTTACAGGGAGAGGAGTTTATGGACACTGGTCTGCTGCCATAAAAGGAGACAGGAAGCTACAGTTGGGGATTGCTGATGCTGATGCTTTAATAAAAAATCATAATTGTTATAACTTAGAAGCAGGTTTGCAGGAGACTCTCCACATGCTTATCTGTAAATGTAAGACAACAAGAGGCCACTGGCCCAGTGGATGCAGAGGGGGGGTCTCAGTAATATGTTAACTCTGTTTTCTATGTTGTGTGGAGGAATTTGGTGCAGCTTGGGTGAGGAGATCACTTTTATGACCAGCAGGAAGTCACGTACACAGAGACACACACACAGCGCTTTGACTGTTATGACGCACCCACACCTACATGCACACTCACCCATGTGCACTCACACAGACACACAGGTACGCGCACACACTCACTCTCGTGCACACACATAGACACACAGGTACGAGCACACATTCACTCACGTGCACACACATAGACACACAGGTACGCGCACACATTCACTCTCGTGCACACACATAGACACACAGGTACGCGCACACACTCACTCACGTGAACTGACACAGACACACAGGTACGGGCACACATTCACTCTCGTGCACTCACACAGACACACAGGTACGCGCACACATTCACTCACGTGCACTCACACATACACACAGGTACGCGCACACACTCACTCACGTGAACTGACACAGACACACAGGTACGGGCACACATTCACTCTCGTGCACACACATAGACACACAGGTACGCGCACACATTCACTCACGTGCACTCACACATAGACACACAGGTACGCGCACACATTCACTCACGTGCACTCACACATAGACACACAGGTACGCGCACACATTCACTCACGTGCACTCACACATACACACAGGTACGCGCACACACAGGCACTCACGTGCTCGTGCACACACACAAACACAGAGTTTGCAGGACACCGTGGGGGTTTCATGATGGGTCGCTTCTACAAAACTGTTTCACAGACAGAGTGAAGATTTGCAGACACCGGCCTTGCACGTCTCCCCTTCTAGAAGATGCTTAAATGAAGATGAATAAAGGTTTTTGTGAAAATGACTACTGAATCCGGTGCCGTCTCTGGATGCCCGAGGAATAAAAAAGAACCGAGGTGAAGCTGATTTCGCAACAGAGGTGAAACGTCTTCAAGCAAATTAAAGAAGTCCAGACTTTTCTGTCTAAGCTCCTTAGACTACGATGACCTGGATGACTGAGACTCATTTAACAAAATTCAGATTTGTAAAACTTAACCAAAACTATAAATAGACTTCTTACAAATAAAGAAAAATAATGATAATAAATAATAATAAATAAATATAATAATAAGAAAAATAATGCTTCCTTTCTCTGAAAAAAAGATGCATATGGGGAACAAAACCTCAGCACATCTACAAGAGGAACAAATAAAAATATGGGATTTTCGTTACACTTACTGTACTGTTCCAGCCGACCTTCTTTACCTCCCCATGAAGTGACCATTTTATGGCACAATTACTTTTCTTGTGATCACTGAAATTCCTTTTTTCCTTGTTTTTAATGAAACGTCTTTCTATGCAGACACGTAGACGATGATTCATTAAAGGTTTCTTCCTCATTTCCTGACTGTTTTTGCACGGGTAAGTCTCACTACTGGCAGTAGAGGTGATACCTACAGGAAGCCCGACTCATCCAGGGTGGCTCGTCAGTATGTGCCATTGCCAGGTTTGCTGTGTCTCCCAGCATGGTCTCAATCTCAAGATGAAGGACATTTCAGAAGACAGGCAGTTACTCTAGTAGAGCTGGACAGGGATACAGAAAGTCCTTAATCCATCAGCAGGACAGGTAGGGCTGTGCGATATGACCAAAATCTCATATCCCGATATAAGACATCTATCGTCCGATAACGATATAAATCACAAAAATGTAACATTTTCTGTAAAGTCTGTGAATCTCGGGCAGCTCGACTTGCGTGAAGTGTTTCCAGCTGCGCGTCGTGTAGCTGGAGTCGAGTGTTTTAACGATGCATGAAACGATACATTTTTAGACATAAGTTGTAACGGCGCCGTTTTCTTTGTGAGTATTTATTACACGGCGTGCTGCGGGGAAAAGCCTGTTCTAACGTTTGAGTCTAAGGTTGATTTTTTAGCACCTGGCGTCTTTTTTACCTCTCATCCGTAAACACTCTGCATCTTTCACGTGATTCAGTTTATTTTGAAAGGTCTCAACAGGATCTTGAGCTTTATTGTGAAAGGTTTATGTGGAAGATAAACAAGCGGACACGCGAAGGTGTTACCGTCCTTGTTGCTAACGACAACGCATAAAAACAGGCGCTGGTCCGTCTGTAGTGTGGTTATATTAAATATAAGAGAAAGAGAGAACTTTAAGAACTTAATAATAACTACAGTGACATCAAAACATGAAAAAATTGCCGTAAGCAGTTTATTTTGCGACACCACGAAACAAATGATGGCGTAAAATGAAACGATAGACGTTTTTATATCGTCATCCGATATATATCGTTATATCGAAGGACAGATATTTGCTCCTTTGTCTGAGGAGGAAGAGGATGGGCACTGCCAGAACACAAGGAAAACCCAACGGGACCGATGCTGCAACAAAAACAAAGTGGAAAGAAATATTTATGCACATGTGGGTAATCAGAGAGGAGGAAACAGTTCCACATAATCACACAGGTAAAGACAATCAGTGAAAGTAAACCAGGAGGGGAAGCACAACTTTAGTTTTGAGAAGAAACCAGAGACAGAAGACCACAAAAATAAAACAGGAAGTGAGCGACTGAGGGGACTTTTCAAAATTACAAATCAGAACTAAGATATTGGCAGATCTGAAGGCCCTAATAGTCAGGAATTTTAAAACTTACACTATAAACAAAATTAAGAAGTAAGAAGAGAAAATAAATACCGTAGAGGAACCCAGCACCACCACTGACCTGCTGCTCCGCAGATTTTCAGTTAGTTTATCACTTTGCTGTGTGATGTTGGTATTTTTGTATTTTTTAATTTGATGCTCTTAGTTGAAGTCTATGTTGTTTATTTGTGCTTCAAATATTGCTCGTTTTTAACTTTTTATCCTTTTTAACTTTAATGATCTTTAGTCCAAAGTGACCGGTGAGCGCACACTGGCCTTTTCACATCAGGCGCTGACCGCTAACTACAGCATGTGGCTGAACCTAGCGCAGCTGGAGGCTTCGTTTCTATTGGTCACGTGAAGGTACGTCACAGCGCACTTGACTCACATGAACGAGTACTCCTCGCTGGCGCACTTGCGCTACTCGTTGTTCAGCGTAGCGGGAAGCTGTTATTGCGCGGCACCAGCAGTAGAATTAAACTGGTTTCAAAGCGCATGGCTGCACGTGCAGCATCCTGGTGAAAGTGCCGTTACATAGCAAAGCAGATCCCATCCGTGCTGTCAACATAGTCTTATCTAACTTCTTTTCTGGGTAATAAAGTTAGATTAAGTGCTAATTCTGCATAAGTAATTTTAGTACATTTTTCTACAACATTGTCATCGCTGAAGTTGAATTTTATCTTCTGCAGAACATTTTCTGTCCAAGTGATTTCTGTGAGCCTTTCATCTGCTGCAGTTATGAACTCAGCACCGGGTGTCTGCTCAGGCCCTGGCTCCTGCCCTGCATAGCCTCAGCCCAGCCTCCTGGAACAGCTTTGCGTGACAGCCGCTCCTGACTGATTGTGCTGCTTGTTACTGTGTCTTTGATCATTAAGCAGAGCAATGTCACCGCCTTTAGTGTCATCAATTATAATTTGGGTTGTGTCACTTTGATCTTAACAAATATTATCCCGGTTTTTTAAGCTGTTGTTGGGCCACGTGCTGCAGACTTCCAGCTTCTTCTATGAGATGCAAGCCTTGTGATGAATAATTTACCTGAGTGGATTTTCCTCCCGCATGCTCGCTCTACTAAACCTCAGACTACACAGCCAAGACGTTTAGACTGAATGAGGGAGAGAGCGGGTCACATATAAATAGCTCATCATGTCCCTTGGTGGGGGCACCTACATCGGCCCCGTCCATATGGCACCGTAAGTCAGCTCCAATATTCAATGAGTCAACAGCACTCAGTATGAATATTAGAAATGGTCAGAGGGTGTGTTCAGAAAATTCAATGTTTTCTCATCGTGTGTTAATATTGTCTGGCTGAGGTTCAAAGCTCATATAGCAGATTGAGTTCTTCACCACAGACATGTAGGCACACGGTGTTTAACTGGTATTCTTCTCAAGTGTAATCACACACTGAGCATTAGTACAGGCAGGCCACAAACTCACACACAGGCTCAAATGAAGTCCAGCTCCTGCACATCCCCTCGCTTTGCATTTTCAGCTTTTGATTGCACAGAGAAGAGGCAGGAACGCAGGGAGAAAGACGAGGAAGAGGGGACATGCAGACATGCAGCCTTCAGTGTAGGATGCTTGTGCACAGCCAGGTGGCTATAGCACCATCAGCTCCATTTGCATTTTTTTGAGAGAAGACTTCGAAACGTTTCCAAACCATAGACTGTAAATAAAAGATGGGCACATGTAGCTTCTGTATCTGTAAAATGAGAATAATGCAGAAATGTCTTAAGAGCTGCTTTCCTATTTGGGCAAAGACGTCCAGTTCTGTGTGAGTCTCTCATGTCTGAGTTCATGTGAAATTAAAAACAAAAAGTGTGTAACATCTCAGTGTTGTCAGCAGATTTGACACGAGTCATTTGACCCGGCGTTTCGAGTTTTCTTACCCCACTTTCAGGTGGGTTATAAAGCCCAATGTGTCCTCCAGATAACAGACACATACAGGCCCAATCACAGGCACTAATGGCCAGTTTTGCTTAATAAGGCCTGATGTCATCTGATAGGTTATGGCTTCTATTTGACCCAAATGTGACCTCCTGCCCATCTGAGCTGGACCTGTGGCTTACATGAGGTAGCCAGACTACCCCAGTCTAACTCAAGGTCCAGTATGGCCCACTGGAGTATTTAGTATCTGTGTGTGTGTGTGTATATAGGAACCTCCACACACACCTACAAAGTTAGACTAGTGTGCCTATTTCAGACTAGCTTTTTCATTTTAAGAAATAACAACAGGCTTTAATGGAAATGTAAAATCCATAAGATTATAAATATGGCCTGCAGGTTTAAAGTTACAGCAGATTGTCTTGTAAAATAAGATTGCCTTCTTTCTCTGCACTCTAACAACACAATTTCAACTTTATTTTGTTTTATTTTAATACCATCAGGCGCTCAGAGCTGGTGTAAGCTGGCTGAGTCTGTTGGCTACTGGTTTCCCCTCAGGTCAGAGGATAATCAGAAAAGGTGCAATCAGCAATGTTTATTTCACACACCAGGAAAGCACTAACACTAAGCCGTGCACTCTTATCACTGCCCGGTCAATTTAAAGAATTACACTCAGGACAAAGAGACATGCCGCACTCATTCGCTCTGCTGTTTTCCTCCTGGGCTCTGAGCTCCAAGACCGAGATAAAGGAAGAGAGCAATTAGCAAACACAAACCACCTGTGCATATCTGCCTCCATGGCCCATTACCTGAACCACTCCCCCCTCCCCAGCTGAGCTCTAACCAGGCCCTGATTACATCAGATTTCACAGGTTACATGTCCAGTGAGTCCAGCGTCTGCTCATTGTACTTAACAACCAACCTTCCCTTAAGTCAGACCTTCCCAAAGTGTGGGGCCCGCCCCCTAGAGGGGGGGCGCAGAGCCATTGCAGGGGGGGGGGGGGGGGGCGGTATGAAAAGGAAAACGCTTTGACACTGCTAGCACGGGGCGCCCACACAAACGCAAAGCAGGAGATGAAGCGTCGCTGAATATGTTTCCAAACCAACTTCATTCTAAGACAAAGACTAGAAAATATGATGAAGCAAATCTGCCCTTTGGCTTCACCTGCACAAGTGCAGAGGTAGGTCTCCCTGCAGGATTGGTTTCCCTTCGTTGGGCTCTTCAAATCACGGACAAACAGGATCCCACATTCTTGATGTTTAGTTCACAAACACTTGTTGTAATGACTAACTACTCCTGACATGTTGGAGATGTTTGCTCTTTATACAGTAAAGTTACAGTGAGATACAAATAACATCAGGTTGATCCTGACACGATTTGTTCCCTCTGTCTAAATCACAGACAAACAGGATCCCACAGCTGTTCATGTTTTTGAACCCATTTTGCACAGAGAGACATTTTTTGAAAAATGTATTGACAGCAATGTTGAACGTTATTACACAGAAAAAAAAGAGTGGGAAGCAGTGCCTTAAGTGTGGATCCAGTTGCAGTTCAGGACTCTACTCCTGTCAGCTAGTAAACAGACCAGAATTAAAAGTCAGAAATAAGTATTTTCATTGTACATAAAACAAGTTACGTGTGACTGGCATTTTGCCAGTGAACACGTTTCAATAAAGCATTAAAGCCGTTCAGCAGATGACATCCAAGCTGTTGTGTTGTTGGTTGTGTTTGTGCAGCACAAATGTAATCATCATTGCTTTTTGCACAAAAAGTAATCTGAGAGCAAAAGGGAGCACATTTTCTATGCATGGTCATTTATATTTATGTATTCATGTTCTTTGAATATGAAAGTATGCTTTTGTCATCCTCGGGTGCAAGGTGCTGTGATGAAGATGTGTCAGCCCTTCAGGGACAAATCTGCACCTTTTCAAAGGGGACGTTATCTCGCAGCAAAGCACCGACGCTTCTTTATTCTTGCTGGGGACAAAATTGTTCTTTCAGATGTACAAAGTAAGATATATATTTTAAAATAAACCCTGCTGAGTGTACAGGCATAGTGACAGGGATCATTTGTAAGAGTCTGTCTGAATATACTGCATATGTTGGTTTATTAGCAGCATGGCATGGTGCAGTTACATGTGTTTGTAATTAATGGTTTATGATCATTTAAGGATGTTTTTCTTCCTCTCGTGAATATTTCAGTTGTTTGCTGTGTTTCGTTACAGAGTAACGTCTCACAGAGTCGTGCTTATCAAATCCAAACCACAATCACAGACGCGCTCTCGTGGCAAATACACAATCGTTATTGCAAAAAAGACAACCCTGCACAACTTTGATTTGCAGAATGTCCAATTTTGTGTCAGTCAAAGATCTTAAAATCAGCTGTATCCAGATTTATATCAGTTATATTAAATATTATCTTTATATTAGATATTATGTAGGTCTGGTCCATGACAGCATGGACAAGGTGTCACTGGCCGTTGACAGAATTGGGATGTTTGTTCTGGTCTCTAATCGCTGGAATAGACTTAGAATAAAGATGTTTTTAAAAATGGATTTACCAAAACATCCAAATATGCAGTCACATTTTAGCTGTCATTATGAACTGTGTGAATCATCTTCTTATTTCAATTTCACCTTTTAGGAGTCACCACATCAGATCGTCTCCTCACCCCATCCTGTCACATCTGCCCTCTGATCTGTCTGCACTGCTGCTCTGCACAGACCTGCTATCAGACTGAATGTGTGTAAATCAGGGCATATTTAATTAGATCATTTCAATACTTAAAAATGGTTAGTGAGGAAAATACAGTATAAAAAAATAACGTAAGGAAAATAATCGGCGGGGGACGTTTCATAATAGTTATGACTTTTCACCCCGTTCACCTGGAGTCTCGCCTTCGACCCTCAGGTTTCGTCAGGAGATGCATAATAATAAACCTTTTTAACAAGTTCAGTACGTGGATCCCGACAGGCAGTCTCAGGTTTTGCTTGTCTTCACACCTAAGCAACTCTTAAAAGTCAGCCTCAGCTTTACCTTGGAGCCTGTTTCACCAACTGTTCCTCATATTTATGAGGCTCAAGAACAAGAAGTCTCAGCCTGAGCCATGAAACAAAGTTCTTAAGTAAACTGCTGCCATCCCAGCCGGGTTGCTCTCTGATGCAGATCGCCTGCTGTAGGGCATGTTTCCCAGCACTGCGTGATGCTCTCAGGTTCTGGAGACGCGTCTGATACAGAATATAATAAAATCTCCTGAAGGGCTGTTTGTTCTGTGTGTGTGGTCAGGACGTAGCTGGGCTGTTTCAGTGCTGTGATGTGAAAGAAGAAACCCAACAGTCCTGATCACTGGGTCAACAAACAATCTTCTTTTCACAAGCGCACACATTTTTGCATGTGCGAATGAAATCACGTTGCACCGATATGAGCAGACATTATTTTTCTTTACAAAACAGTTTCACGCTGACACTATTTACCAAATAAATTGAAATCACACTTATTAGAGATACTGCAACATGAGAGAAGGACGCTGTGATCTGAGGCACTGGATGAACTACAGTCTGATTGCTGCATGTGTCTATGCACGAACATTTATTGTTGATGTCTTATTGTCTGTACTTTTATCAATCAACCTCTTTGAGCCAAACGATTCTTTTAATCATTCAATCAATCCTGATTACTCGGCACCTGCATCTGTTTGCATGCTCAGGGTTAATAATGGGCTCTTTATAGCAACTGTTTAAAAGGCTACTCACTGTGTTGTGCTGCGGTTCAAATCTTTAAACCTTAGTCGATAGTATGGAAATGCTCACATGCCGACACCCACTCAAGCCTGCAGGCTGAAGGAGGCGAGGGACCGGGGGAGGCAGCCATCTACCAGGAAGAGGTTTTAATCACTTTCACACAGTGTCAAAGATTGAGAGGCTGAATGTGAGTGGGTGGCTGCGGAGCAGTGCAACATATTGTTAGCGCTTCTGTGACAAACACACCCTGTCTCATTAGAGAAAAGAAGACATTTATCTGCAGCGATTTCCTTTGTGAATCAACTGTATACGAGACACAACCACAGACTGTCCTCACACTCACACGTGCTGCTCTCTGCTTCTAAAAACTGCATCAGTCTAAACGCGACGTCTGTTTTATGGCTAATTCGGTTTTCAGAAGCAATTTATTCTCTTCTTTTACTTCTTTTGCTAAGCAGGTGATGGATGATGGTGGGGGTGCGGGGGGCAATAATAGATCAGTGCCTGCATGATTCCATTTCCACCCTGTAATGGATGAGACAGCCTGAAAATTAAAGGCATCCACTTTATGGCGGAGGGCAAACCCATCAGGGTGAATAATACTGTATAAACTGTGTTTGTTGTACAGCAGTTGAGTGATAAATAATTTCCGTGCTCTCATTCCACAGGCTGGTGACGACATCGTTCATCTCAGCTGAACAGCACGGCTCACTGTAAGCTACCAGGGAGGTGGGACGCGTCATGTAGCAGTCACAGATTAGCATGTTGTGAAGAAGCTGCCCACAGGAGCAGTCCTTCAGAAATTACCAGAAACATATATTTCTTTGTACCCTGTTCAGCTGGCTGTGCGCTGTGGCAAAATAAAAGGCAAAGTGAGCAGAAAATAGTTTCCTTATACTGCAGTCAAGGAAAAAATCTGTTCATCTGGATGTTTCAGTGGGAGAAACGTTTGACGTCTTCAGTCTCAGCTGGCTGCAGGTGTCCAACCTTATAAACAGTAACTGAAGGAACAACGGGCTGGGAGGTCAGTTCCTTGATCATTAATATGCAAATTCTCATGACCATCGATCAATGGTGTAGAACAGCGGTCCCCAACCCCCGGGCCGTGGACCAGTGACGGTCCAGTCGTTTGGTACCGGGCCGTGAGAGGTGAGGCTCGGGTGTGAAGTTCATGGTTTTCAGGGTTTTTATCGTTATCTCTGTTTCTCGGTTTCCCTGGATCTTTTCCCGTGTTGTAGTTGTGTCTTATTTTGAAAGAAATATTTATGCGTTACCATAGCGACCAGAGAGCATTAAGGGGCAGAGAGGAGGATGTTACTGTCAGTGTTGTTGATGCATTTCAGGAGGACACTGCTAATAAAGTCACACGGTGAATTCACAGTTTTTGTCTTTGTCTGTATCGTTTTATTTTGTTGTGTTTATCTGCAACACCTTAAAGGGTTAGTGTGAAAATAGTGTCCGACATTAAGCCGTCTGTGGAGAGAAAGAGGCTGAGGACCGCATCCTTGTGCGTGACCAACATTTTGGTGCAGCGTGTTTTGGGATTCACTGTGATTGCAGCCTTTCCCCAACTCTGTGAACGGTACTCATGACTATTGATCAGCGGTGTTTGATCAGTGGTCCTGACACTTTGCATGTTGATGTATTTGAGGAAACCTGCATTTAGCTGAGACTTAGAGGTCACTTGGATGAGTGACAAAAGTTTCTCCCACTAAAAACACTTCGTCCAAGGAAAAACATTAAAATAAAACTTTTATTTTCTTTCAAATTTACACTCATAATTATTAGTTTGAATTGATTACATTTATTAACCACAGTGTGAAGCTTTGAAGTTCATGAAATGAAATAAAATCCTGACTCTAATCTGTTTTTCTTTTCAAACACTGAAAACACTCGTCGAGAGTCGATTCACTAAAACGTAAACCAGCATGTGTGAGAAGGACCTCTCAGGACGATTATGAAAAGATCCATAACAGAAAAAACTAAAAGCTATTAAAGCTATACTATTATAAAATGGATAAATGAAATGCCAATGAATAAATAAAGAATGAGTACTTGGTGTGACAACCACTGAAGGCCTTTTGCGCTGAAAAGCGATTGAACTATGAGCTGTCACAGCTGTGAATACTGAACTATGTTTGAAGTTAATACAACACAAAGTTGGTTTAAAAATGTATAAAACAGAAAGATTTTCAAATTATTAACGTTCTGACAGCATGAACACATCAGATGGTGACTGAATCTGAGACGCCAGCACTCGCCAAGCAAGACGAAACCAAACAAGTTGTTTGTAATAGAGTATTTGTCCTCACACAGAAACTGTGTAACTTCAGGAATTTAGGAAATAATGAAACTGACATGCTCCAGTCCCATAACAGGTAAATAATTATTATGACTATTAGAGAAGAGGGCAACACTCAGAGAGAAAAATGAACTCTCGTATGTTGGGATATGAGAACTGATTCACAGGCAGATTTAACAAAAAGCAAACAGTTTGTTGTTAAAGCAAAGGTCCAACATCCAAAAAGTCCAAAAGACTGAACGAGAGCAAGAAAAATGAAGGAAATACACTCAGAGTGGAAACTGAAGACCAAGGAATCAAACCGAAGGCTAAAGAGAAAGACATTTACCAAAGTAAGACAGGAAATGAGATAACATGGTCACGCACTAAACAATGAAGTCACAGGTGAGCACAGACCACCAAAACTGTGGACGATGAAACCCAAACGCACTGTGGACATCACTCTGACTATGACAAAGTCATCAACTAAAACAATGAGGTCTGAAAATAACAACAACAGTATTAGACTAAACAAAACTCTCCCACGAACTAAAAACTAAGAATATAAGAACAAAAGTATCACACAGAGAGGAGGCGGGTCCAAACCTGAGCCTCCGCAGCAGGTACAGGTCTGCCCTCACCTGTAGAGTCCAGTTTATTGTTCAGATGCTACCTTGGTCGTCCCAAAATCCAGGCTGAAACGTGGAACGAGCCTTTTTAATTATGGCCCCCAAACTTTGGAATACGCTGGTAAATGGACTGATTCTGATATAGTGCTTTTCTACTCAAAGCGCTCTATACAACTCGCCTCATTCACCCACTCACACCCACTCACACAAGCACTTCCTTCTATACTTAAGTGTAATCTAAGCATTCACACACATTCACACTCCGATGGATGCATCAGGGGGCAACTTGGGGTTATTATCTTGCCCGAGGATACTTGGCATGCAGACTGGGGAAGCCGAGGATCGAACCACCGACCTTCCAGCAGTCGATCTGCCACCTGAGCCACGACCACGCTGCCTTTCCTGTTTTTAAAACACACCTTTTTTTGACAGCATTCAGACTGGTGTGAGTTGATATGCTTATTATGTGTATTATTATACTGTTATGTGAGTGTCAGTGGTTTTGTGTTTTACTCCTTTGTTTCTGCACAGTTGTTTGTTTAGGATGTTTATGCCTGAACAATATGAACAATGTGCACATTTGAGTTTGTTTATGTGTGTTTTTGCATTTGTTTTCACTGTGACAGTGAAGAGAAACTTTGGGAATCAGATCAGTTACCAAAACTGAGTTCTTTCTTAGTTTTGGTAATACTTTTTTCTGTGGTGTGATGTACTCACACCACAGAAAGTTTTCTGCTCGTGGGTTTTTTAGCAGCATGGCTGAGGCAGCTGAGGACATATTCTGACTGTTCCCAGCTCATATCATCTGATATGCACTCTGAATGCCATCACTAATTAACTCCTCATCAGCAGCAGCCTCGAGTACATTTTCATCTGCAGAGATGTTGTCATCAAAGCCCTTTATCAAAATAAAAACATAAAAAATCTGAAATAAAACTGTAAGAGCAGTCGTGTCATCGTGTCACAGTGACACAGTCTGTGTTTAGCGTAACAATACCAACATGGTGAAAAACTGGAAACTTAAATATTGGCCCCTAATAGTTTTTTTTCAGCAAATAATTGAAGGAAAGTAAATTATTAACTAGAGTGTATTCCATGTTCTGTTATAAATGCAGCAGGAAAAGCAGCCACAGACAGCAGAGTTATTAATACAATTCAAAAAACTGTGAAAAATACACTCTGCTTTAGCTAAAGCTAGGATAAATGTCAAAATGATGTTAAATAAAACCTGGAATCATATTAATAAACATTAATTATTAGCATGTGAAAAGCAAACAACTTCACAGCAGTTAAAAATAAAAAGTGCATGTAGGTTATTTAGTTTAATATTCATGGTGAATTCCCTCCTACGCTTTATGACTTCCTGCTTCTAGTACGGTCAGGTCATCTAAAACAGAAAACATGAGAAAAACATTGATTACAAGTTAATAAAGTACACGGAGAAAATATAAAAGCAGCACAATTTAGGTTTTTTGGCTAATTTGAGTCTCTCTTTCTCTAAACTGACTTTAGCTAACATTGCCGTTACATTAGCAAGCTAACTTAACTGTCATTGATATTTAGAGGTGACATTTAGTGTCAAATCTATTTAATGTATGTACATGTGATGTAAGACAATGTAAAGAAGCTGCACTCATCCACTCGGTCAGCACACCTGACACTGGGTTGAATCCCTGTTGTTTTCAGAACTGCTTTGATTCAATGATCTTTATAAAAATAAAGCACTGAGTTATTTCATGTGTGACACATCTGAGTGTCAAAAGATAACAGTGGAAAGATGTGAGAGCAGGTTATATTACAGCTATGCAGATTAATACAGAGTGTGCCTCTGTTTGGTCTGCATCCTTCTGTGAGAACATGAATCATGATTATGTAGTGTGCATGCATGTGTCCTGCTCAGACACTGCAAACATCTCTCGAGTCGGTGTACTCATCACTACAACGCCATGAATGATCGCACCGAGAAGTCTGACACTTTCCACTGAGCCGAACATGTGTATAAACAAATGTTCTCATCTGGAGTGTTTGTGGGGCGCGGCGGCCTGATTGATGCAGAGCTTCTTGCAAAGCATCGACTATATTCAAGAAAGATAATTAAACTACAAGCAAACACTTTTCCACAGGACGTATTGATCAGCTGTGAAAGCTTTGAAGGGGTCGTGCGTATGTCGGATTGTGTGCGCACTAGAAGGTTAAGAACCAACAAAAAGCAGCGAGCTTCATTCTGACTTAACAAGCAATATCTGAATGTCCTTGTGGACAGAATTAATTATATAGCTGCACGACGGATGAAAAACTCACTTTTTGACAAGGCCATTACTTTTTACTGAAAAAGCCAGCTGTACAAAGAACTGCAAAAACTGGTCTGATCGTCATCCTCATGAAAAAAGCCCGTCATTGTGCATCTACTTCAGCAGCACAGGTTTTGTCAAGTGCATGTTCAAATTATTGTTTGACATTTCAGCATGTCTTCAGTGTGAAGTATCCAGGCCAAAACCACTACACAATTATTGCTGCAGTGTTTCTGCTTTGTCGGTCTGACTGCTCATCAGGTCGTTCGTTAGCTCATAAAGGCCAGGCTAGGCTGGGGTTAGCATGCACTCAGCTTTAACACTACTTTGGTTCATCGTTAGCTTTGTGTTATCATGCTGTGCAAATGTCGTGTTAACAGCATAATGCAACTTTTTCTGTCCTGTATGCAGTTTGCATTTTACTTTAATTGTGCTCTTGTTGTTTTGTGGAATAAAAACAAAAGTATCTCCACTCCTCAGATGTGATGAACTGCTTTGTTATTTTCTTTCTCCCTGCATATGAACCAAAGTCCAGTGTTGCCAACTCCTCAGTAAGGAAAATCCCTATTGGCTGTCCTAAAAGCCGCTAGAAGTCGCTAAATGATGTTATCGGGTATATTTGCATAATTGGTCATGCTTATGTAATTGTAACCTACGTTGTAGGGGAGAAAAATATCATCGTGGAAGAGACAAAGTGAGGAAAAAACACAATAAATGCATTTAGAATTTATTTAGAACTACAAATTACAAATTACAAAATTGTCTGGAGATTAAGTGTTCTTTTAAACACCAACACAGCATACAGCAGGCATTGCGTAGCCATGTTAATAGTTTGCATGTCATGTGTGTGTACTTACTAAATACATCTGAGCAAGTCTTGAATAAAAAAACAAAATTATTGAAAACACTTTATAGAAAGTTACATTGGTTGCAATGAACTGTACAAACAACACAGCATTTTTAAGAATATTTAACAAGTTTCATTCGCCCTGGTTTGACAACCACACTTGGGCACATATTTACCAAAACGCAGCAAACCTTAACTCTCTTATCCAGCAGCACACCAACAGAAATCTGGGGATGGTAGAGAACTCGACATCAGCTCGTCTCACCGCTGCTATCCAGGCCTGACGTCTTCGTTTGGTAACATCCGATACATGAGATCCCTCACGTTGCTTCCAGGAGGGGAAACGATAAAAAGAGCCCATTTTCCAGCTTCCTGATCGTGCGATCTAACATTGCAATCGACAACACAGCAAGTACGAACCATGGCTCATATTATCCATGTGCTTTCGCCCTTTGTTTGGTCTGCTCAAATGGCGACCAAAAATCCTGACCACGCCCCCTCCCATGACATCACGCTCCAAAGCCCTATTAACAGACTTACTTCCTGTTTACTGACAACATCATTTCCTATTACCGACTACAGGTTTTAAGGTGGCACCAGAGAGTTACAATTGCATATTTAACATTTACCAAATCTAAGAAAACACTTAAAATAACTTTTGATATCAGAACAGCAGAAAAACACAGAAAATGATAAACACCAGAGTATAAAAGTATTTGCAAAATCTTCAGGGCATAATTGTTTATTGTACTTGTTTCAGGCATTTTTGAGAACTTGTCACTCAGACTGTTCAGGACTCTGCTGTGAGCTCATCAGCTGCGCTGGTCAGTTTGTTCTTACACTGGCTCGAGGTTTAGGTTCATAGTTTTGCTGCATTGTGTAAATTCACAGTGAGATGCCTCCAGATGGTTTTGATAATAGAGACAAATATACAGCTAAGAATGTGTACATGGATCACTCTGTGCTACCAAACCAAATGTTCATGTGATGGTTTCCTGGGAAGAGGAAGTGCAAAGAGCTCGACAGTCGACATTTCTGAATTCCACACTTTTATATTCAGACTTGGCGTTGGGAACACAACACAACAGCAGTGGTTAATCTGGATATCAGGGGAGTTGGTGGTGTATATGTGGTGTAAGCAGAGATGGAGCCTGATGTTGTTATTTGGACTGATATAAAAGCTGGACTTCATTCTAAAATCTAGTGCAGGTTTAAACTGTGATGGGCATCAGTGCATGTCATGTGTTTGGTGTGTGTCTGGTGCAGGGCATGCAGCCAGCAGGCTGCTGGAGTGGAAAGCTTTCTGCCTGGTCACTAAGTGGGGTCGCAGCCCAGCACTGATCACTGCTCTCCTTCATCCTCCACTTCACTCCCTCCTCTCATCGCTCTCTTCCTCTTTACTGTCTGCCTCCTTCCTTCCATGGACCAGTCCCCCTCCTCCCCCCCTCCTCCCCCCTGCTGCTGTTTCATAGCATATCTCCTTCCATCTCTCCCCTTTTTTCTCTTTATCTGAGACATCCTCTCCCCGTCTCTCCTGTCCTTTCCATTTCTGCAGCTTTCACTTTCTTAAAGCCTCTTTCTTCCCCATCGTTTCTTTCCCCTAAGGCACCTCTTTCTCTTCGTCTAACCACGTCTATTCTCTCACCACGGCTCTGTTTTATTTATGTTTCTGCTCTTTCCTCCACTCACTTTGTGTTTCTTCATTATAAATGGATCCGTCAGCTGCAAACACCATACACTGTGCTGCTCCAAATACAAGAAATAATTAGATAACCATGTTTAAAGCTTTCATCATATGTTGGTTATATATACAAACATTGGAATATTTTAGACACGTAGACATAGACGTCTTAGTGTCACATTGAATTAGAAATAATAATGGGCACTACAGTGTACAAGTGCAGAGTCTCAGCTTTAATTTGAGCATCAATATTGAAAGAACTGTGTGGGAGATCACGTCCTTTTAATGCTACGTTTCTGAAGTCAAGGGATTTTTAGTACTTGGACAGATACCCATGAACTTAAATAGATTCATGATACTGAAGCTTTTGTGCAAAAGTGTTTGCATCAGTGAAGGTTCGAAGTTTTGCACCCACAGAGACGATTCTTTGCAGAAGAGCTTTCACGCATCCTCGCGTCCACGCAGCCTCCAAAATCTTGACTGCACATTATTGGATGATGATTGGTCTACAAATGGGCCATAACAGCCCACGCAGCTGACCAGGAACAGAACGGTGAAACAAACACAGTGTAAAAAGCACAGATAGTAGCTGCAGTCAACACTTCAAACATTCGGTTTCATTTCAACGTTTTGTAAATTAAAACTTGGCTCTGCTCCGGTGCTGACTGACGAACAACAGCAACAGTAGCCAACAGACGGCGAGCACCAGACTTTGTCCACTGCCTCCGTCTGCAAACAAAGCTCACTGCAGGCAGACGGGCAGTTTTTGGAGTAGAGTGGGCACAAAATGTGTTACCTTTCCAAGACCATAAAAGCAGCTTGGGACTTGACAAGCCATGACAAAGTGTAGGGAGCAGGCTGGACTTGGGCCCAGCTGTCTGCTGTAGCCTCTTCCATTTCACCTGTTTTCAGGTAAGAGTGATGGAAAACCACACACACCATATAAAGCACCTCGAGGCACCTTGTGATTTGGCGCTATATAAATAAAATCAAATTCAATTATCCAATCATATAACTGTGTTGATCATATGTACTCATAGATTTTTCCCATCTGTTTTTCCCAGGCTGGGTTTTACTCATCGAGGTCGATTTCCTTTTTCCCCTCATCGTGTTAACTTCTCTGACTGGCTGTAGGTCTGTCCAGCTGATGCTTGAACAGTTTTGGTCTGCATTCATTATTTAATCCCTTTTAGAAATCGAAGCTGAAGGTTCCAGCTTAAAGGCAGACTACCAACCTGCGCTGTGCCCGAGTGTGTTTCACCCCCTAAATCCTGCTCAGCTGACTAAATGCGGCGTGCCCATGTGACTGGTCATGGGCCCAAACATGGAACAATTTTTTTCTCAAGCACTGCTTTGACAGCTGCCTCCGTAAAAACTGCTTTAAGTAACAAATAGGAGAAGACGGGATGTCACTGCTTCTCCAATGAAGTAACGACGTGCATAAAATCATGAAACTCATGCTCTGCAAGAATGCTGCAAAAACACCGAAGAGCAAGTGGAAGAAGTGAGGTTGGTGAGACAAGCTGATGCTCACTCGTGCCCAGATTATTCTGCACACGGTGAGCGCAGACGACCCTCATCCATGTTTGTGTGTTTGCCTCACAGCGACAGGTCACAACTAGCTGAATGTTCTTTACGTATGTGAGCTTTTCTCTTTATGTGTGATGTTTGCTCTGCGCTCAAAAAGCAAACTATTCTCACTTGTGTTCCTCGGCCTTCCATCTTTTTGACCCTTTTTATGTTTCCTGTGAAAAACGTGCCTTGTTGTAAATCCAGCTGATGATTTTGACAAACCAACCAGGTTTTCTGTATATCTTCCTTTAAATGGGCGTCACCAGTTTAACCTCACAGTCAGTTTCAGGCAGCTCATCATGAATATTCAATATTACTGTGAGGACAGAGGGTTGCTGCTTTTTGTTGCTTTTGGTTTCATTTTTGAATGTCCCTAAAAACAATTTGTCAAAATGCTTTTTACAAACCTTGTGATTAATAAGGGATGACGGGGACACGAGCACCATGCTCAGTTGTTTTTATTCTCCATTTAAGAGTAAATTTATGTGATTTTTATCTCTCTTAGTGCTGTGGTAAACCAGTGTCATAACCTACACAAAGTGCAGGTTTTGAGTTTTTTGGCAACTGAAGAGCTTCTAATTCTGTTACAGTCTCTTTTTTCATCTGCCAAACACGACCCAGATACTGTCGGGTCGAATTTCTTCCTTCCTCTACTTTCATGTTTCCTAGTTTGCCCTCGCTCTCTCTGTCTCCCTCTGCTCTTACCTCCTCTTCTCTCGTCTGTCTACTTGATTACTCGTTGCTCTCATCCCAAGTCCTCTCTGCCAACTTGAATTAGAGCACAATCTCAGCTGATGGCCTCGGTTTTTACACCCAGATGTGTGCGTGCATGTGTGTGTGCGCGCATGGCAGTGACACATGGCATAAAAGATGCTTGAGGCTGAAAAAAGTTCCATCGCATAATGTTTTTCCTCTTGATAAGAAAATGTTACGTAAAAGAAAAGCCACTTTTAAATCAGGCACTCTAGGAGAAGCCAAACACTCTGCACACAGACAAACTGCACAAACACTCTGCACACAGACAAACTGCACAAACACTCTGCACACAGACAAACTGCACAAACACTCTGCACACAGACAAACTGCACAAACACTGTGCACCATGGTGCTGTTGTTTTAAACCAGTCGTTTTAAACAGTGAGATGGTTTCTGTTTTTGCTTTGTGTCCCAAACGATCTGAGAATTATGTGCATTGTTGTTCAGCTCTGGAGATACGCACCAGGGTTATGGTCACAGTGAGCGTTTGATTCCAGCTTCGTCACACTGAACACTTTAAAGGTTCAAGGTTCTTTATTTGTCACATGCATAGTTATACAAGTATAACACACAGTGAAATGTAGCCTGACACGCTCCTCAACATGTGCAAAAATGGGGGGGGGTAGAGGAAGAACATTATATATATATATATATATATATATATATATATATATATATATATATATATATATATATATATATATATGCATTGGGTGAATGTGCAGTAGTAGCAGCAAGCAGGTGAATTCTGTACATTAATATGATTGGACATCTGACTATTTTACAGAATAGACAACATAAACATATTTAAAATTAAAGGAATTTGAAATGTACTTTGTGCCTGGGTTTAAGTGTCTGGAAGAGAGTCCTGTCTCAGTCAGAGTCCTGTCTCAGTCAGAGTCCTGTCTCAGTCAGTTATAGATGATGTGAGCGGGCGGGTGTGTGTGTTTAGGGCCCGGATGGTTTGGGGATAAAGGACTAAGTATCATATTTATATACATTCACAGTGTCGATACCAGCCATGTTAATGCTAAGGAAGTACAACATTTAAATACTGAAAACACTAAATCACAAAGTGTTTCGGAGCATTGTCACATTTCATTTTGCTTGGCCACATTTCACACAAAACTCCAAGTGAGTCACTAACAAACCACATCAGAGTGTTTAGACCACTTACTGATGAGGAGTCTGGGGCAGATCACCAAGAATAAATGCTGTATGAAGGTGCTGTGTGCATGACATGAAGGATTTACGCCTAATGCTCATATCTACCTCAGCCATGTTTCAGGGGAAACCGCTGCTGGCTCGATCGTAGCACACAGGAAGGTGTTCAGCTCAAACTTGCACCTGGTACTTTGGTCAAACAGAGATCAGATCTCAGTGGATCCAAACTGCTCTGCAGTTCATCTGGAAGCTCACTGAGATTCATCCAAAGGTTTTGGTTTCACATCTGCCCAAACGAACAGCACCAAGAAGGAGAAGAGCAGGACTGAAAGCTCTGAACACCTCAGGTGTGAACACAGCCTCAAAGCTGTTATGTTATTTCAGTCTTCAGTAAGCTGTGATCCAGGCTGAAGTGTTAACCTAACACTTCAGTGTGTTTCTGTCCCTGAAGGATTCAGTGCATCGTGGAAGGGTTTCTAGTGTTTTACTTTCCCCGTGATCAGTGTCTTCACTAGCAAACCATCAGCAAATGTAGCTGATTTCAGCTGCTGCTCATGCATTGTGTGTGCAGCCTTTAGCAGGATGGGCCCAATTTACCATCATACTCTCACTAACAGACTTCACAAAGAGATCGCTGTAATATAGAGCAGAGCTGTGCAGCACTGTATCACACTGTATCATACAGCACAGGTAGGACATTACTCATTTAAAATCTGAAAGAAGAAATACATTTTGCTCTTTTGTGCAGATGATTCAACTTTCGTTTTTACATAATTTAAAGTGAAATATGACAATATAGAGCTTAAATAAACAAGAAATGTTTTCTTTATATTTCTGTTAACTTGATTGTAATTTTAGCAGTGCCTACATGAGATTAAACGGATTTTATTGAATGTCTCATAACTTAAAATTGATCAGTAGAGAAGGTTGTTTATCAAAGACGGCTGCCTTCATGTTGCAGCGAGTTGGCTGCTACGCTGGGTGGAAGCAACATTTCATTACAAAGTAAAAAAGTGTCAATGTTGTGACAAAGTATAATTCCTCTTTTCATTAAACACAGAGCAGGAGTGGTTAAACATGGCTGAGGCTACAGAGTAAAACAGTTTTTCAAATATCAAAATATTTGCATAGGAAGCAACTTCCACTCTCAAAAAAATGAAGTTGGTGGTTGTTACATGTACAAGATTCAAACTTGTAACTTGAACTAAATAATTTCATGTTTCTATGGTGAACATAATTACATCATGTAGCATCTGTGTGAAATTCAGCAACTTCATTTGTTCTTGTTGAGATGACAGGATACAATCTAGTCAGAGTGGTTCGTTGCTGGACTCACGAAGTTCACAAGATCACATTAGATGTCAAACTGCAGGAAAATCGCTGGAGTTTTAAGAGGCAGACAACCACACCCACACCATGTGTTTGCTATGTATTGTGGTTTAACCTGTCAAGGACAAAAACCTACAGAAAATTCTGCATCAATCACAGCTTTCCTAGTTGTGTTAAGCCTGGAGCGACAGCTTGGTGCTGCGATGGTTCGTGCTGTTGCCTCACAGCAAGAAGGGCCTGGGTTCAAATCCACAGTCTGGCTGGTTTACAGTGTGTAATTAGAGTTATTGGTGATTCTAGATTATCCATGAATGTAAGTGCAGATGGTTCTTTGTCTCTATGAAATCATCAGCCCCCATATTGGTTCATTAATTACCTTGATTAACAAAGTAGTTGTTCAAACAACAAGATTTCATTGTGTAGAAGGAATGAAAACAAATTTCACTCTACATACTTAAATGAATCACTTCAAGTCAATGTAAGTATACTATGTTGATCCAATGTAATCTGATTATATCAAAATGCCAAATGTGTTGGTCTGACATGGTGAAAATGGGTTATTGTACTTGTTAAATCACGTGGAAAAAGGTGCCGTGATTAAATTGTGTTCATCCAACAACAGATTTTTTTGAGTGCACAGGTCCATCTGTTTTACTGTGTGTGTTAAGCAGAGTCAGTGTGTGTGTGAGAGAGAGAGGTCCAAAGGTCCAAGGTTTTTGATGAAGGATAATTTATCTCCTTGCAGCTGAAGCCTCCTGAAAATGTAACGAGTTGTTTGCCCAGAAAGGTACCAACAGTCCTGCCTCTCGCCTGCAGATGATGCTCTCTCAAATGCATATATTTATTTATAAATATCCCCCAGAATAAGATGATGGTAACACTGTGACAGTAGATACAGTGTCAGCCTCTGCAGGTGAAGACAGTTCACCGTGCAGGTGTGAAACCTGAGCTGGGGATTAAATTGCTGCGACTAGACGACTGAGTGGAAGCATTTCTGAAATGTCAGGGTTTGTGAGAACCTGCTGACAGCAGCATGAGGACGACACCATGAACCTGTGACAGGTACTGTTCTGGAACAACACCAGTCTGTGAGGCTCCAGCTGATAACTCTCTGTACTTAAAGGAGCCACGACAAGACATTGGTGCCAAATATCACAGAGTACCATCCCTGTCATCTTTAATCATATTTAACACATTTAGATTTACGTCACATAAATCTGTCTCAGTTTTAAAGAATCCTAACTAACCATGCGCACTGTGAGTATTATTGCTGGTAATGTTTCCTGGGAGATTTGCGATGCTACCGTAATGTATCAGTCAATAAAGTCAGCATAGTTTGTCAGAGAGCCTGGCGGGGCCACAGCGCTAAATGGTTAACGATCCTTAAGAGATGAGCAGGCCATGACTAATCTTGCCTCCAGGCAAGGTGCATTTATCTGAGGAGGAGGCTGGAAATCATTCCAGCAGCTGAGCCGTGCATGTTGGACAAAGTGAGTCTAAACCAAATGTATGGTGAGCTATTTTTAGCCTGCATTTTGGTTTGATGGAAGGTGTAACGTCAGCGCAGCCGTAGAAGCTTTACTTAATGTAATGTCTGGTCTGCCTCTTCTGTAAATGGCTCGAGGACTTAAACTTGATTTGATACAGAATAGCTTCTAATGGGTCCTGAGGTATTGCTGCACCGCTAAACTCATCCTCAGCCTCCTCCTGCTCTCGTCTGCAGCTGCCACTAGAAAATTCCTCCAACAGCCTTTGCTTTAGAGCAATGAAATGGTCGGGTCAGCCTGTGTCAGCCTCCCATTCACACCTGTCATGTCCTTAAAACAGGAGCAGTTTTCTAAAGCTCTTAAGGGCCACACTTTATGACATTTTAAAGGCCACTTGGAATTCAATACCAATTAAAAACCAAAATTCTTCCTTCAAATCTTTTGTGACAGCAATCGTAAAACACCGTGAAGGGATTCAGGGGACTGCACAGTAATCAAATCCACACACGGCTTTAAGAAGACCCTGACCTCCTCTCATGAAGCACACAGGATAAGTGCGTCAGTCAGCAGAAGGTCAGTGCTTTGATTGATGCATTTTAAAATATAAAAATATTTAAAAACTTTTAGTCGCCTTCGGTAGTGCCCGCTCATCTCATCCATGACCCGACTTTTAACTGAGAGCTGTTTTCATAATGTTCAAATCTTCACTCTGGTCCTCCTCAGCGTTGTCAGGAAAACACACAACAATGGGTAACGTTTCCCTTCAGTTATGTTAACAGCACAAAATCCCAACATGCAGTCCTGCTCAGAAGTTTGAAAAATGTAAAAATCATATTTTGCATGTTTGGATCGAAGCAGAGCTTCAACACGAAACAAGAAGAAATGTGAGACAAAACATTTCTTTGAGCATTTAATTTATTATCGCTTAAACTGAAACAGGCCGTTTTACAGCTGATCAAACGTTTGGGACCACGTGCCTTTAAAAGGCCAAATCCGTACAAAAATGTGGATTCATGTCATTTTCTGTCAGTCACACTATCATGACGTTCTGATGGCAAAGACAAAAAGACTTTTTGAACGTGGTGGGCTGTTCAATTGCATACGCAGGGTCTCTTGCAGCTCGCTGCTTGATTAAGGCCGTTACTGGTGCAGCCCCGTAACCATCAGACGGCTTTTGAGACTGAACGGCTTCAAAAACAAAAACGTCTTCAAAGGCCTCGTCTCCTTGAACGCCGCAGGACTGACTGTTTGGATTCTGCAAGGGGAAACCAAAGATGGAACTTTGAAAGGTGGAAGAAAGCTTTTATTTAACCTTGATGGTTTCCAACGTTATCAGCTTGACAAGCAGATCCCACCTGAGATGTTTTCTACACGCCACAGTGGAGGGGGCGCCATAATGGTCGGGGTCCTTTTTCCTTCAGTGGAACGATGGAGCTTCAGGAGGTGCAAGGGTGTCAAACAGCTGCTGGCTGTGTCCAGATGTTGCAGAGAGCGCCCCTCATGACGCCCTCGCCAGTGTGTAACCACTGGGTTTATCAACAGGACAACGCTACAGGACACAATCCCCGCAGGACAAGGTCCTTCTTCCACGAGAATAACATCCCTCTGTTGGACCATCGCGCCTGTTCCCCTGATCTAAATCCAACTGAGAACCTTTGGGGATGGATGGCAGGGAAGTTTACAGAGATGGACAACAGTTGCAGACAATAGTTGCCCTTCGTGTGGCCGTTTTCACCACTTGTTCATATCACCTCATGGAAACGCTCGCATCAAGCATGCCGCACTGAATTTTTGAAGCGATTAACAACAGTGGAGCTACTCGTTACTGAGTTTGTGTTTGGAACTTTGATTTCTGTTTTGGGGGTTTACAGGGTTTTTTTGGAGGTGTGGTCCTAAAGTCGATCAGCTGTAAAACAGCTTGTTTCAGTTTAAGTGCTGTTTGCAACAAATTGCATGCTCAAAAAATGTTTGTCTCACTCTTATTTCTTCTTGTTCATGTTGGAGCTCGACTTGGAACCTTGTTAAGATCCAACCATGCAAAATATGATTTTTGCCATTTTTCAAGTGGTGCTAAACTTTTGATCAGGACTGTACAAAGCTATGCACGATCTGATATCGTCGTGTTGGTGTTGCTCCCAGATCAACATAGTAAATGCTGTTCCAGGATCAACATTGCAGGTGACCAATCAGAATGTTGTGATGTCATACTTTTGTGACTGCAGGAAAAACCGCCGAAAACAAAAAACTGTACTTAAGCTGCGAGAAACCGCCTCTGTCCGTCGATCAACGGACAGAGGCGGTCCTAACCTAACCCTAACCCTAACCGTTTAATAAACGCTAAGCAGAACTGATATTGTCCTTGCAACATTGAAACTTCATAAATGCACGAATGGCCAAAGAATAACGTCACAACAATGTGATTTGGTCACTTGCAATGTTGTTCCTGGAACAACCAACACGATGATATCAGGTCATCCACACAGCTATAGCTCCATAGCTCGACAATCCAACAAGAAGCAGTGAAACACCGGAGGCTACTGTTGTGTATGTGCATGTAGGGTTGCTCTGCATCATATAATATTAAAATTCATTCAATCCTCTAAGTTCAGAGGAAGGATACACTGTGGGCAGGTTTCCAGGTGCTAACATGTGCAGACAGCCAAGCTCACATTTAGGCCCAGTTTAGCGACACAGAGTCCTTACATATCTTTGGACTGTGGCAGGAAGCCCAGAGAGAACGCACGCAGACACAGGTAGAGCGTTATTAAAGAAATAAAAATACATTATTTAAATCTTTGAGACACCTGGAAGTTAAAACAACCTCAGATCCCTCTGCAGCGTCCTGTGGCTGATTTGCCAGCATGTTACCACAGTGCCTAACACTTTTTAATTTTTCTCCTTCAGTCATCACCTTTATTGACCACAATGACAGTGTGTTAGAGGCATTGACTGTTGGCTCACCATAAACTCACCGCTCTGTTTATCTCGCTTCCCACAGCTCTGTCTCCAGACTTCAACCTGTGAACTTTGTACTCTTCTCTCCAGGCAACAGGCTTTCTTTATGCTGATGTATATCCAATTACCCTTTTCACCCGACGCCCCCAGGTTGTGCGCGATGTGTATGAAGGTTAAATTGCTGTTTCTTGCTTGTAATGTGTTTTTTTTTAATGGTATGTCTTCCTTTCTGGCATCTTTTGCTTTGTTAAATTGTATTTTTGCAGTTTTATCATTCAGTCAGAATAGGATGTGGCTGCAAATCTGACAGCTGAATATGCAATAACCTCAAGCTGGATGTTGTCCAAGGGATAAACTGTTCTTTGTCCTTTATCTTCTGATTTTTCTTGTCATCGTTTCCCGGTGGGTTCTTGCTTTACAGCTCTAAAGATATTTTCCTGTTCCCCCTGTAGGCAGACGTTAGCCTCACAGGCATTAGCACTTGCTTAGAATATCACAGTATTCTGCAGGAAATATCCATGCTTGATGATAAATACTTCCACATCAGAGGGATTGTCTTCCTCCTCAGGCTCCTTCAAGCCAAACATGAGCCTTCTTTCAGACGATCTCCATTCAGCTTTGCAGATTATCCCTCAAGGCCTTTCTTTTGTTTCTTGGCTATTGGTTTTGCCTAAATCGGCCACTCAGTAATTTGCATGACGCCTTTGTTTTTAGAGGAAAAATGCAACGCCGAAGCACATTTTTGATACAGTGTGCTTATTCAGGGAATGGCTTCTTCTTCCTGTGTTTTAGTTTCATTCAGACGTCCTAATTAACGCTGCCCCTTAGTGGATTAGGTCCTCTGTTAATGAATGCCCTTCATCCACCTGAGCCACCTCCTGCCCACTCTCACACAGTTCATAAAAGGGACACTTCATTCATTACTGTAAACGTTACATTACACAAAAACAGTTGAGTTGCATGGGAACATTGTTGCTAGGAGACAGGATTGTACGGAGTCTAAAAATGTTTCACACCACTGTGCAGGATGTGCTGTAACACACAGACTGCACAGTGCTGGGCAGTGGAGGCTACGCCGCTCGTAAAGAGCAAAGATGCAAGCAGAGACCTGGACTGGACCCATTACAGATTACATCTCCTTGGGTTGGGTGAGGTTTCATTTTAGTGCAGATGTCTGAACTCTTTGTCAGTCTCAAGACCTGCTGCTGCTTGAATATCAACACTAGCCGAGTAGAGTAGCCGAGTTTAGATCAGGCAGGTGCTGGCAGTCAAAAACAGCTAGTGTGCAGTAGTGAAGCTACAGCTGAAGCTACAGTTTGTCAGTAAATAAACACTACAGGTCCTTATTGTGTGAATGCCTCACAGGCATTCACACTGTTGAGATCCTGTTTCTCTTCTTTCTTCTACCTTATCCTAGTTGCTCTGACCTTTGCTGGTTAACTCCTCCCTCAGTTTTCAGCTGATTTTCACCATTCAAACTTTAAACTGTTCTGCTCCTTCTGCTAATTCCTGCTAGCTTCTGGTGCTCATTACTGTTATACTTTTTGAGATATTAAGCTTTTTATGCCATTTTTGCCCATTTTGCTGAATGGGACAACATTATCAGTGCGGTCACCAGTTTAGCTTGCCGGGCTGAGCCATGTTTTAGCTCAGTAAGATGAGCAGATGTCTCAGAGCGGGACGCCCGGGTTCGAATCCTGCTTATGGCAAGAATTCCTTCAGTTAACAGTTCAACTTTTTTTAAACTCTTTTCAGCACAAATTTCAGTTTCTTCACCTGTTTTCTGTGGAATTTTGAGTTTTTCAGCTCTTTACAGCAAAGATTTCAGCTTCTTCACCTATTTTCAGCACAAATTTCAGTTTTTTCACCTCTTTTCAGCAGAATTTTCAGCTCTGTTTTCGGTTTCATCATCCCTTTTCAGCAGAAAGTTCAAAAAGTTCACCACTTTTCAGCAGAATTTTCAGCTTTTTCACTTGTTGTCAGTTTCCTGAGAGCCAGTTTGGCTCAGTGAGGTGAGCAGCAGCCTTCAGACCAGAAGGCCTGGGTTCAAACCCACCTCATGGCAACGTTTACTTTCAGCAGGCAGTTCAACTTTTTCACCTCTTTTCAGTACAAACTTCAGCTTCTTCAGCTCTTTTCATCAGATTTCACTAGACAGCATTCACACTGCATTTTCGCAGGAAATGCAACTTTTTCTAGTTTTTCTTGCAGGCCTCTTCATTTGGATACGCCTGAAGTTAACCACACGAAGACAAATTTTGATAGTCTGAAGTTGAAGCATGTTTTTACCACAAAATGGCTCGTCACAATCACCGCAGCTCTGAACATTTAGTAGCAGGTATTCAGTCTCCTGTATTTTAAGTGTGTCGTTATATAACACATTCAAATTCCCAATTTATCATTTGGGCAGGAATCTCTTAATGACTGTTAAATCATACAGGCTCCTTTCCTCCTGCTTTGCTGCACATAGTTGACTGATTAGGTCTGAGTAAAAATGCACCCAGTCACACACGTCCAAAGACACAAATTTGCTTCCTGGTTACCATGGTTACGACCCCCATGGCCTTAGCAAAATTGCAGGGCACTTTAATTTGGCCTCATACTGTCTACATCAGTCTCCCTGTGTCTCTGTTCTCACACAGGCGCATTTGTCTACAGGTGCTGACCGAGCGCCGTGACTCGATTATCAGAAAAGTATCTGATTGGATTTCATCATCTTTAAAGTTGTTTCACTGCTGTTAAATTAGAAAACGACAACGCTCAGTCAGGTTAGGCAAAGTGTGTTGTTGCTCGTGGAGGAGTACATTTTTCAGTCGTGCTTGTAATGAATTTTTGTAACATGTAAACATTATTTCCACAAAACGATGCTCTAGCTACAGCACTGAGTTAATGCAGGAGTGACTGAAGCTGTTCTTTGGTGACAGTGTTTTTATTTTCATGCAGGTTCAGTTTGTCTTTGAACTTCAGAGTAGTTCTTACACTGTCGTCTTGAAAACGGATTGTCATTTCCCGAACTGAACACTCTTCTAGTCTTACTGACCACTCAAAGCAATTCAGACTGCATGCTATATTTACCCACACAACTACGTGCACTTTGTCTACCTCACATTCAAGGCCATTTTAGAAGCACCGATTACCTGAAATGCATGTGTTTGAACCATAGAAGGAGGAAGGACCCACACACACAGGGCAACATGCAAACTTCACATAGAAACTGAGAGCTTTGTTGCTATGAGCGACGGTGACAACCACTGTCATGTCTGTTGGTTCATATTTTTCAATACTTTAAGCACTTTGACTGGAGATGCTACAGGTGTTAAAACATACGATGGCCAGCTGGATGAAATCTAAAGTGAAGAAATGTATCACTGACTGTCCTGAAGATCTTTTACATGTTTTCATGTGATGTGTAAACTGGTTCCAGTTGTAATTAATTTTATGTATATCATGTCAACCTCTACAAGGCCCCTTTTTCTGACTGCTATTAAGGCAAAATAATTTCTTTCCATTGTGTGAAGACAGAAGAATAAAAGTATGAAACAGTTGTAATTCTCAAAGATGCTCCGCAGGGAAAGATAAAAACTTTCATCTCTAAAACCGTGTTGCTTTTAAAATGTAACCTACAGGTGAAAATTGGCCAACTCTGATTCATTTACAGCAATATTTATTCATGCACATCATTCATGTTAAAATAAATTATATAAAAAATCATAGACTCTCTATCTGTGGATTGAGGCTCATAAGCTGTTCTTGTTGTTGCAGTGCAGATGGACAGATGTTGATGTAAAAAGCAGACGAGTCAGGTTTGCAGTGACGTAATCAAATGTACATCTTTGGGTGTTTTTAATACAATAATCTCTGAGTCTTCTTTTATTAAATGCTTGTGATGAGACGAGGCTCACAGCGTCGGCTCACTGAAGGGTTTTTGTTTTGCTTTGTATTTCCAAATGTAAACAACACTTTGATATGCATGATCAATGATGTATCATTCAATCCATTCAAACAATAACCGCTGTGATGCTTCCAGTGTCATAAACATGTGATGCATCTTTTTGTTCTTCTTGTTTTATTTCGTTCTAATCAATAAAATTACAGTAGAAAACACAAAAGTCTAACAAAGACATTTTTGCTGACATTTAAAAGGTTGATTTCCGACATCGCAGTTTTTATTTTGAAATGATCTTTTTAATCAAGACTGAGACATCGACACAGGACCACAATCCAAGGCAGCGCTTGTTGTCCCTGCATGTGGATCATTTATCTTGGACATAACCTGCTCTGCAGATTTAAACTATGTTATGAAATTACATTCATAACACTGAAAAACTGGTGTTGATGCTGAAGCTTAAACTAAGCCTCTAACACAGACCCCTGTTGCATGGATGTGAGCTGAGAGAGGGACGGACGTGCTGGCTGGACTGGAGGGCAAAGATTTGCAGTACAGGCTTCTGTTCTCCTGCTGCTTCAGTGTTAAACCAGCCATGAGAGTCACATGATACCAGTCACCAGGACAACGGTTCTGTGAATTAGCCCCGATAAACTCACCTTAGGTTCGGGTGCAGTACTGAGACACAGCAGCTCCCTAGCATGTCAACACTTCTGGTGCCAAGTCGTTAAGTGGAGTAGAATTTAAAATGTGATTTCACAATGTGATTAACATTTGGCTGGGAAAGTGTCCTTTACATGTTTAATCACGCATCAGAAGTGGCTTTCTGGAGTTTGGTTGAATAAAGTTAGCGTGCCATCTGTGCTCTGTTAGAGGATGACTTAAAGAGTTCTGTGTGCCAGCTGGGTGTTACCCTGTCACTGTATACGCTGGATGGTCCACAACATATTGAAATACAATGTGTCAAAGAAGGCGTTATTAATGCCGGAGTCCTAATGTATCATTTCAAACCAACTGTAGAGCAATTTCACTGTTTTTGCATTGAAGTTTTCATTTGGAGTCTGGAACTACATTTTCTATATTATAGTTACCTCAGAAAACTTTAGTGTTGCTTGTTTCATGGAGCTACAGGGAAAGCAGAGGATGTACCTCTTGTTCCGCTTCAAGACGTTCCACTAGCCTCAGCACAAAACATGTAACTCTGTGAAACTACAGTAATGAAGGGTATGCTATCCTGCTGTCGTGCTAGCAACATATTGGCACTGTGCATCTCACAGATCTCTTCACAGGTCAGGCGGCCTTCACCAAGGTGGCACGGCCCATGTGTGACCGGAGAGGCCGAATTCAGAACGACTGGCTTCTCTGCCACCGATGCTTGTTTGAATCATATTCACCAGAACTGGCAGATTCAGACGGTAATTCACAAATTCAACCAGTCCAGTAGTGCGAGTGTTTTTGTTTTGGGTTGTTTTCCACCTGTGTGAGGCTGAAACAGCGAGAGAGCAGGAGGGTGAGTCTGCGGGGACACAAGGTTGCAAAGATGAGGCTGGCTGACACATCTGGAGTTCAAGGATACATAACTGAGGCTGAACATGCTACCATAGGTGAAGCTAGTATGAGGAGAAGAAAGAGCGGCAGAGGCAGAAAAAGAAGAAAATAGTAGAAATCTGGCACTAAAAGCAAACAATACCATATTGCTCTGACTTAGTAGTGACTGAAGGGCTTGATATAAGAGATCAGAACTATTGAAAACATTTATAAAGAAGTTTAAAACTACTTGACAAAAACCGACTTCCCACCATGAAAAACATAAATTACTGAACTTCAATAACTTAGTGAAACTTAAGAGTGTGTTTAATATATAAAGTCTTACACTCCCCTGCTCCACCACCACTGAAGCGGTTCATTAGGCGTAAAGAAAGCTCAGACCACTCGAGCTACAACCCACAGAGACGTGTTTATACCCCACAGACGGAGCGTTTGGGCAGAACGCCCTCCCTGTCCAGGGCGGCCATCGGTGGAATGGTCGTCCTCCATCCACTGGAAAATGCTCGACATTCAACTTGTTTAAGGCACAGATTAAAAACTGGTTATGGACAAATCAAGTGTGTGATCATGCATAAGTTGTATAGTTTTAATGTTTTATTTGGGAATAGAATGGTGTGTATTCATCCATCCATTCGCTTCCGCTTATCCTTTTCAGGGTCGCGGGGGGCACTGGAGCCTATCCCAGCTGTCATAGGGCGAGAGGCAGGGTACACCCTGGACAGGTCGCCAGTCTGTCGCAGGGCCAACACACAGAGACAGACAACCATTCACACTGTCATTCACTCGCACATTCACACCTAGTGGCAATTTGGATTATCCAATTAACCTATGCCCACAAGCTGCATGTCTTTGGACGGTGGGAGGAAGCCGGAGTACCCGGAGGGAACCCACGCAGACACGGGGAGAACATGCAAACTCCACACAGAAAGACCTGATGGTGGAACTGAACTCAGGACCTTCTTGCTGTGCGGCAACAGTGCTAACCACCATGCCACCGTGCTGCCTCAGTACTGTACAAAAATCAAGAGCTGCACAACAATTCAATTTTATTCAATTTTATTTATATAGCGCCAAATCACAACAAAAGTCGCCTCAAGGCGCTTCATAGATACAGAGAAAAACCCAACAATCATATGACCCCCTATGAGCAGCACTTTGGCGACAGTGGGAAGGAAAAACTCCCTTTTAACAGGAAGAAACCTCCAGCAGAACCAGGCTCAGGGAGGGGCGGGGCCATCTGCTGTGATTGGTTGAGGTGAGAGAAGGAAGACAGGATAAAGACATGCTGTGGAAGAGAGACAGAGGTTAATAACAGATATGATTCAATGCAGAGAGGTCTGTTAACACATAGTGAGTGAGGATGTGTATGTGTGAGTTTGGTGATGGAGTTTTTATTATGTCTATTTTTTATGTTTCATGGACATCAGATGGAAATTAGCCTTTGGCTATAATCTGGTATGTTTACATTCATGTAATTTTTTTACATGTATGTTCATTAACACACACTGTCCTGAATAAAATAAAATAAAAATAAATATTATTATCAAGTCAAATCAGCATTAATTTGAGCCACAGTATTGGGATAGATGCACAAACTGATGTCACATCCATGCAGAGTCACTGCAGACTCAGACTAACAGCTGAGACGATCACTGCTTCATACTGAAGTCTCAGAGAAAGCAAAGCAATCACCTGAAGTTTTCTCTGTTTTCTGAAGAATGACTCATCTTGTTCAACTCTTACAGTAATCATCTTAGTGTAACCCAGGAACGTCTGTGTTGATGTATCAGTGAACTGCACGCAGAGTCAGTGAGGCTGACTCACTCACTTATGCCTCGAGCCCTGACATCACATGCTGCACATACACAGGTACAAAAATCAAGAGCTGCAGCTCAGAAAAAACATGCCGCAGGTGATATCATGACGCACCTTCAAGGATTCAGACAGATTTTACTTAAAAACATAAACCATCCCTTTGATTACACATATTTCTCAAATGTATCACAATGTACCCACCACTTACTCACAATAACATTAATGTAGGCAATACAATCCTCCGCCTGCACGGTGCAAAGCTGCAAGGTGTGGATCTGTTTTGCTGATGGTTGCAATACACAGAATAAACACAAATATTTACTTTAAAGTAAGACTTCTGAATGCAATCAGGAGGAAATGATCACTAAAAAACAACACTTAGCTTTGTTTTTGTTTTCTTTTGTTTGTTTTTGTAATTGTCATTGGTCACAGGAGTGAGATCTCCACACAGCAGAGGTGCACAGGTGCAGTGCTGGTGCCAGCCGTGCTGTGACATGTTGAGATGAAGAAGAAACAGCAGGAAATTGAAGCTGCCAACAAGTATGAAGACACAACAGTGTGATGGGCACATCTGCTGAGAACCGAGCTAATGTCAGACAGAGCAAAGAACAGCAGGAGCAACTGGACGGCAGAGGAGCAGGGCCTCCTCCTGCTCACTGTGCAGCGGTTGGATGAGTTTAGAAACAGGCTGTCACAATGACGAGCACTTCATGCACGCTTCTAAATAAAACACCCTGGTAGTGTCTTTGTGATTAAAACTTAACATGCTCTACAGCCTGGTGTGCATTAACATTAGTGGAGTCCAGTGTAATAGGTAATGTTATTAGCAGAGGCAGAAGAGCCGAAACTATCAGACACTGTGCAGCACATGAAGAGTTTTCTCTGGCACACTGTAAATGCTTGTCTGTGAAATGCTTTCACAACAAACTTGACTTCATTACTAGTAAAGTGACGTCCTGGTAGCTTTGCTTCTCCCTGCAAAGGATGTGGTTTTGATTTGTTAGACAAAACTTAGAACTTCATCTTAGCCATGTCTTGTTATTGGAGCCAAATTTAAACTACATGTTATTATCATTATTATCAGTAGCAGTGATGTCCATTTCATTTTACTTGTTTATATTTAATCCTATTGCCCACTTTGTTGTGTACACTTATCAAAGTGGACTCACCTGCTCTAAAATATCTAATCAGCCAATCACGTGGTTGAGAAGACCTGCTGAAGTTCCAACCACCAATCAGAGTAAGAAAGGTGACTGTGAATGTGGCATGTTTGTGCTCAGCAGGCTGGTTTTTCCGAGCACAACCATCTCTGAGTTTGCAGAAGAGAAAACATGGAGCAAACTGCAGTTCTCTGGGGGAAACATGTTAATGCTGTGCAGAGGAGAATTCCTGGACTGCTTCAAGCTGACAGGAAGGCAGCACTAACTCAAATATTCAGTCCTGACAGCCCGGTGTGCAAAGGAGAATCTTTGGAGAGCCGACATGTCAAACCCTGAAGCTGAGCAGCAGCAGAAGACCACGCTGTGTCCCTCCTGTCAGCTATGAACACCAAACTGAGGCTACAGTCAGCACAGGCTCAGCAAAATTAGACAATAGAAGATTTTCCTGGTCTGATTCCTTGTTTGATCAGGATCATGGATCGATCCTGCCGTGTATCAAAGGTTCAGGCTGTTGCTGCTGATGTCGTAGTGTGTATTTGTGGCACATCCTGAGCCCACCTGTGTCCTGTCACCATGTCACACATCACTTTGCATATTCCCATCTGTTACGAGCAAGCTCGAGGCCGCAACATGAATAAGGAGACGAACACCAGAACTTCAGTGGGGAGAAGTTTTTATCTTAAATTGCACAGAAAGTTGGCTTTACCAGCCGATGCCACCGAGGCAACGGCTACTCAGGTT
This sequence comes from Neolamprologus multifasciatus, assembly GCF_963576455.1. Classification (NCBI taxonomy): domain Eukaryota; kingdom Metazoa; phylum Chordata; class Actinopteri; order Cichliformes; family Cichlidae; genus Neolamprologus; species Neolamprologus multifasciatus. The sequence continues at coordinate 28,065,307 of NC_140453.1, forward strand.
TCCTTTTATCCACACATGACTAGCTGTGGTCAGTTAGCAACAGCTGAACACACTGAAAAGATTAGTGCAAAGCAACATAACACATGAATCATGTGCAGTTACACAATGCATTTGGTCATATTTACTGTATTTGTACATTATCATGGTTCATTGTAATTGAGTTACATGTCAGTAACAGCCGAGCCATCGTCACAGTACAACACTATGAGCTTAACCTCAGTCAGCGGCCGTGCAGCCGTGTGCTGGATCATATCAAACTGTTGTAGTGAAGCTTTCAAATAAGTCTGGATAAATTATGGCTTCTAAGAAAATCATGTTGTGTATCTAATTTATCAGTTTGTGGTTTAACCTTTTTGTTTTCATCCATAAAATTAGTTTGTGTTTCTGTAGAGAAATAAAATATTAAACCTTTGTAAAAAAAAAAGAACCAGTTTCAGCTTAATGCAGTTTTATTCTCAGTTTTATTCTGTTGTATGTGAACAGGGTTAATCATGATTGGGGCGTCTCAGCGATGTGCTGACGTTAGGTTGACTTTCTGCTTTGGAACAAAGCAAAACATGTCACAGTGGAAATGTGTGTTATGTTTTATCTGTGTGTTGGTACATAGTGTTGATTTTATTTGCATGATTTTATTGTGATATTTATATTGCATGTTTGTTTATTGATATTTATATTGCATGTTTGTTTATTGTGATATTTATATTGCATGTTTGTTTATTGATATTTATATTGCATGGTTTTATCCTCATATTTATATTTTGTATTTTAGTGTTGTTGCACAATATTCTTCTAATCCACTGTGGAAGCAGACAATTGTAGGCGCCCGTGAGGTGGGGGCGATCCCCGAGGCGCCCGATCAGAGACGAGAGAGCGACGCACGAAAGGTGAGCAGAGAAAAAAAGAAACAGGTGTGAGCCCACACGTGTTGGAGGACCTGCTGCCTGACTGTGGGGGGCCACGAGTCGTTCGGCGATCCAGTCCCAACGGCAGGAACAGCAACAGTGGGTGGCGACGGCCGCAATCCACAGCAGGGCAGGGGTGCCCCTCTGCCTGCATCTGGCGGTGTTAAGCTGGGCTCACACTGGGCGATTTTTTCATTCAGCTCCTGCTCAGACTGCACGATTGACTCGCAGGGTTAGAAGTTCATAGGTCACGATGCAGGTCTGACACTATACGGCCCGATGCTCTGACGCGACCTGAGTCACACTGTGCATCCATAACATGAAGGTTATAACAAATTCTGTCGCTCGCTCTCCCTCTCTGTCTTTCACTCACACAGACACACACACACAGACACACACCGCCATCAACTTTGCTAAACTGCTAATGAAAAACATGATCAGCTGTGATTGAGCAGCGATGTAGATCCAACTATTCTCACGGTTGTTGTGGTCGTGATAATTTGGTGATGCCACATCGAAAAGGCTCAGATGAGCCAAAGTTCCTCAAGTTGTGCCTCCATCGCTTGTGTCCAGATCACACGCGGCACAGCCGTGCTGCTCCGTCTTTTTCGCTACCTCACGTATACTACACGATGCACGATGAAGGCCAAAATCGGGCCGATCGCCAAAACGGTCGCACGACTCAAAAATCTGCTCAGAATGGGCCAAAAATCGCACAGTGTGATGCTGGGCATACACTGTGTGATTTTTGATCGCCAAAACGGTCGCACGACTCAAAAATCGGCCCGATTTTGGCCTTCATCGTGCATCGTGTAGTATACGAGGGGTAACGAGAAGCGATTAACACCTCACGACCAGCTCCCGATCATCAATCGCTTGGTCGGGAGGATTTCAAACAGGTTTTTGAAAGGATTTCAAACCTGTTTGAAATCCTTTCAAAAACCTTTCGTATTTCGAAAAAGACGGAGCAGCAGTGCCGCCTGTGATCTAGAAGATGTAGTAAGAAGATGTAGGTAACACCAGACTGCAGATGAGCTGCATACAGGGCTGGACTGGGACAGAAAATCGTCCCGGGCATTTTGACTAGAGACTGGCCATTATAGGAAAAATCATAAAGCCTTTGAATGCAAACAAACGCTGTTGTGACAGTGATGTTCACTGTTTTGATGGTATATATGCATCAATCTATCAATCGTTTGTTCTAAGATTCAGATAATTATTTATTAAAAGTGAGACATTTTAAATGAGAATAAGAAAGAAAAGTATTTCTTTGTGCCCCCCTCTCCCTGTTAATGCCCTACCTGCCCCCCTGGCAACACTTTGCTAGACCCGCCCCTGCACAGTTACCAGCTGTCAGCTGCTTAGAAAAGGATCCTGGTGTTATTTGTCTCTCAGAAACAGTTCATAACTTCAACTCATCCATGTCACCTAAAAGGTAAACCTGTTTCTCCATCACAGCTCTGATGATTCAGTAAGGACATCTCCTGGTTTCATCTTCATGTTTCCCTCTCACCACATATCCAAACCATCATGACCAGCAGCTTTACAGCTGTGGCTCCAGCAAACATCAGCTGATACTAGAAATTAATATTAAATCAATTCTAACAACAGCTGATCAAACGTGCTGCTGTTGTTTAACGCGACATCGGCTGGTTTCCTGTTTCTGACGCAAAGTGATAAACAAACAAGAGAGACGATCAGCTGATCATTGATCAGTTTCATGATTGAAGTAGAACCAGAGAGGGAGGGGAGAGAATGAGAGGAGGAGAGGCAGCTGTGCAGCAAAGACACAGAATAACTCAGCTTTGTGTCTATTTCATTGTAGCTGAAGTCCGGGACAAACTGCTCCTTTTCAGCTCAATAATTTCTCTGAATGCGAGACGATTCTGTGTTTTACAGGACGGTTGGCAACTCGGATAATTAACCTTATGAACAAAATAAAGTTCAACATCGTTAACATCATAGCACCCACCCAGCTGTATAGAAACTCCGTCATGCTAGCTAGTAGCAGTACGGAAAAGTCAGAATAACAAAAATAAACTCCACCTAAACTTGGTTTATATCTGACCCAGACAGACTGCAGGTCATAACTTCTTACCTGAAGTTCAGTTCACTTGACACTCGGACCAGCGGCCACCTCGGGTCTCTGCTCCTCTTGCCTCCACTTTCCCTCATCCACCTGCTGCCTCCACCACTTGCTAATGTTACAGAATCTGTGGAAGCTCCGCGATGCCGCCACACGAAGTAACGAGTAACGAGCCTGTCTGAATCCCAGTAACGACTAACGTGTTCCTGGTTTTGGCATAATAACTAGTTACCGTGCTCGTTACCACAATAATAACGTAGTTACTGTAACGCGTTACTTAATAATGCGTTGGTCCCCACACTGGCGCTGACCCACTCACTCCCCTCCCTCTTGTATGTGAACGGACTTGGAGGTGAAGATTAGGTCCACCAGTTTTGGCGGCTACACCAACATCTATCATACGTGTACCGACTTGATGCTGCTGCAGAATCACTAAGTCGAAGCTGACCGCACAACAATGCTGTCCCAGTCCCTCAGTGGTTCCCAGTCCCTCAGTGGTTCCCAGTCTCTCCTGTGGTCTCCTCTCTTCTTCCTCCTGGTTTGGTGTGGCTGTGTGAGAGCACGGTGGCTCCTCCTCACCGTCTGTCTTCTCTCTGCTGCCTTCTGGCTGCCTGCTCCCCTTTCACTTACCTGCAATAACAGGACCTCACCCACTTATTCTACAACTCCTTGAGTGATGACAGTTTAGGCTACTTCAGCTTTTTAGTGTAAATCTTTCTACTTTTACTTCTTCCAGTTCTCTCCGTATCTCCGGAGCTCCGAGAGCCCGTTTGGATTATCACTCGCCCTCTGGACAGATTCATCTCGCTCCACATGTGAAGAAAATCCCTCCCAAACTCAGCTTTCCACTCATCTGGTACTCCTCACCACCACCCTTCCTCCGCCCTTTACCAGAACTCATTCACTCACTACTTTAACATATAGACTCATTAAATTAATCTGTAAAAACCTCCAGTTTATCCGAGCACGTCAGTCATGTAACTACGTCTTAAAGTAAACAGATGTTTGACCGTTATAGTCCAAAATAAGACAGTAGCATGAAAATCTGTTATTTAATTTCTGGAATGATCCTTTCCTATCAGTTATTAAACAGTATTAGCACCAAATGCTACTGTGAAGCTTTGGCACGTACCGAAGAATAAGATATGTCAAGACATAAACATACGTGATTTTAACTCCAGACGTGAGTGACGCACAGCAGCCCTGTTCCAACCCCAGACTTATGTCTCAGCATGACACTGCACATCCTTTAAACTCACACAAAACGGGAACCAAGGACTACTTTTTCAAATTAAGAGCATGCTTTTGTAGAGTAGGCTGACCAGGTTTTTGTCCTGTACCTCCCTGCTGCGATAGCATCCTTTGAGTCACACAGCAGGTCAGTCACTTCTTTCGAGAGGGTTTCGTGTGCAGTGGCCTTGAAGTGAAGGTTGTTACCACGAGTGCAAGCTGCCCCGTCGGTCTTTTGCTGGCTGAAAAGTGAAAACGAAGAATCATAAGCGATGATTTCAGCAGGATGTAATGAAACCAGCCTGAAAGAAAAAGACGTCGTGGAACTGGGAGAAGTTCACGACACATTTCATTTTATTATTTTTATTTTTTTGCATTTTTGTGACAGCTTCTGTATTTTTCAGTTTCACAGAGGGAAGAATGAGCAGAGTCAGACAGTGCATGTGAGTTTGTCAGTGTGTGGCTATAAATAGAGGTGACCCACTCTGATGAGTGATGATATGACGATTGCATCACAACAAACTTCAGCTAATTTGATGCTAACTGTTTTTAGTTAGTGAGCTGAGTGGCTGCACGGTCTGCATGTTTGCCTGGTGGGATCAGGAGAATCAGAACAAAGCTCAGAAGAAATTTTGTATCTCTTCCATTCAGTAAGTAAGTAAAACTTTATTTAAACAGCACCTTTCAAGATAAAATCACAAAGTGCTTCACAGAAGCTAAAACCTAAAAATAAAAATCAACTAAAAGCAAGTTTAAAAAGATGGTTTTTAGCTGTTTTTAAAAGCGACCACTGAGACCACAGATCTCAGCTCAAAGGGAGAGACTTCCACAGTCTGGGGGCCACAGTCACAAAAGCTTTGTCGCCTTTTGTTTTCAGCCTCGTGTGTTGGACAGCAAGCAAGCCCTGGTCACATGACCTCAGGGACCTGCTGGGAATGTATAGATGTAAAAGTTCACTGATATATGTTGGTGCTTGTCCATGCAGAGCCCTGAAAGTCAAGGTCAAAACCTTAAAGTGGATTCTGAATTTAACGGGGAGCCAGTGCAGCTGGATCAGCAGGGGTGTGACATGGGAGGACTGGGAGGACTGGGAGGACTTGGTCAGAAGCTTTGCAGCAGCGCTCTGAACGACTTGCAGATGCTCCAAAGAGGCTTTACATAAACAAGTAAACAAAGAATTTCACTAGTCCAGACGAGATGAAACAAATGCATGAATGACAATTTCTAATTCGGAGCGCGATACAACGGGACTCAGCTTAGCAATGTTTCTCAAGTGTCAGAGCTGAGTCAATACTTACTTAATATTTAGCTTCTTTTCATTGACTCTGCTATAAAACAAAATATAATTCTCCTTCATCCTTAATGACCGAGCTTCATCACACCGCAGCACTGTAGTCGTACAGCACTTCACTTTCACAGTGCAGGGTTACGTGTGAGTTCAAAGCAGGCAGCTTTGCTCTGTAACGGAGTTTCTTCATGCTCAGTGTGACTAAAGGCTGCTCCTGGGCAAATAGCATGGTTTTCTCTGCTACTGTAAGGTCCTGACCTTACAGTGTAAGACACCCTGACATGGAGTACAAATTGAATTAAAACATAATGAAGCATGGACTGTATTTAAAATGCTGCCCACACTGGCTTTTTAAAGCTTCAGCTTTAACATTTTCTAATTCAACAACTAGAATTTTACTCCAAAACTGGAACACAGCTTTCTGGACACACAGCAGACCCACTACTGACTAAACTGTGCATTTCATAAACCTGTGAAAAATGACAGTTTAAGAAGAATTTGCTCAGTTTGAATTTGATGGCATCAACATCTGTCAAATGTTCGGACAGGGGCAACAAAAGGCCGGCAAAGTAAGTGCTACTAAAAAGAAACAGTTGGAGGAACATTTTGCAACTAATTGGGCGAATCTGCAAAAGCTCAGCAGCATGAGTGGGTATAAAGAGAACATCTCAGAGAAGCAGAGTTTCTTAAAAGTACACGAGGGCAGAAGTTCACCAGTCTGCAAAAAAACAGACTGAAAAACAGAAGAAAAAAAAAACAGCATCTACAAACTGTGCAAGTGTTAAAGTGTCCCTTAACGTAAAGTTGCAAAGACTTTGAAAATTTCATCTGCACTAAATAATATTAGCAAATCAGTAGATTCTGAAAATGCATGCCTATGGGACGAGGCCAAACAGCAGTGCTGGATGTGTGTTTGGGTGTTCAGGCACCACAGAGCTGCACACTGGAACGACTCTGCCATTGAAATAACTGCAGGGAATTTACATTCATGATTGGGCCATTCACAGATGCAGGTTACAGCTCAATCTTGCAAAAACATTTTTAAAAGTATGAATCATAATACACGATGAATCATTGTTGGAAAACGTGGACGTTGCATCCTCCAAAGAGGAGCGGGTCACCCGCTGTTATCAGTGCATTAGTACCTGTGCTTGCACATCTGGACAGCACCATCAGTGCTGACAGACATGTTTTAGAGCATTTTCTCGCATGCAGATGACGTCTTTTTCAGGGAAGGCCTTTCATATTTGCTAAACCGCACATTTTAAAACAGCTTTGCATCAGAAGAATGCAGATGGTGAACTGCTCCAAGTGTGCAGTCCAGAACCTTCACCAGCTGAAACCACCGGCACACGATGCAACACAAAGTATGATGAAAAGGAAACAGGACTTTTAGATAACTAGCATCCCACCCAGAACGTGGCTTTATGAAAGATGCAAATCACTGCATTCTGTTTTCATTTACATGTCACAGTTTTTGGGGAATGTTTTTGTAATTGGGGTTTTATTTTAATCAAAAATGCTACAAAACAATGTCAAAGCAGCCACGCCTCTAACATAAGACAGATCTTATTCACAGACGGTGTTACCACTGTTACCACACAGATGAGTTCGAGGCTCACCCAGCATTTCTACCTTGCTGTGTATGTATGTACAGTTAGATTTACAATCAGGCTGCTACAGTTTCACCATCTTCGGCTCTTACTGTACAACCCTGAACAAAGGGAGTGGATTTATTTGTCAGTGCAGACAGCAGAGACCTCACAGTGGTTATCACTGTCATGTCGCATTAACAGGGTCCAGGTTGGGCTTGCATCTTCTCCTAGTGCCTGTGATGTATTGTATCGTGTAGGTCCTTTCTGGTCTTACTGACCACTCAAAGAACTTTAGCTGAGAGACGTCACATGTTTAACTGTACGTTCATACAGCACTTTATACATTTTAAGTACTTCACCCGCCTCACAGTTCAGAATCAGCAGTCAGCCTGACATGCATGTGTTTGACTGCGAGAGGAAGCCATGCAGGCACAGCAAGAAGATGCAAACTCTGCATCCCTGCTTTTCAGCTACTCCAGCTTCCTCCACAGTTCAGAAACATGCTTGTTAGGTTAACTGGTGATTCTAGATTGTCCGCAGGTGTCAGTGTGAGTGTGAACAGTTGTCCTTCTGTGAGTTAGCCCTGTGATGTGCTGTGCAAGATGCCTTTTGCTGGGATGGGCTTCAGCCCAAATAAGTGGGGAAGAAGAAGATGGATGAACACAGCAGTAGTGCAAACTAGCAGTGCGAGGCTGAGGCCACACTCATGAGTATGTTTCCTTTTCCCTGCATTGTGAATATTCAGCATGAGTAGGAAATGACACGTCTTTGACACTTGCTGCAGGGTTCAGCAATTTGCCACAACATCATGTTGTTTATCCTGAAACTCAGTGTGCAAATATTAAACCTGACTGCTCAGGTCAGTTGTGTGGCTGACAGCTCTGTGCATGGTGCTGCAGAGCTTCGATACACCTGCTGCACTTTTTACTTCTGTTTAATGAAGTGAAATTAAAAATGAAAGATCAGGAAATCAGACTCAGAGCCATGTGATTTTAAATCTCAGTGACACGTTCTAATGAAATTAAATGATAGAACATGTGATGAAATAAAGGTGTGTGTGTGTGTGTCTGTGTGTGTGTGTGTGTGTGTGTGTGCGTGCGTGTGTGTGTGGGGGGCAAGGTGTTTCTGTGCAGTGTACCAGGGGCACGGAGAAAAGTTGTCGTACCATAGGCACGAGGAGTGTGTGTGTGTGTGTGTGTGAGTGTCTGTGTGTGTGTGTGTGTGTGTGTGTGTGTCTGTGTGAGTGTGTGTGTGTGTTACTGTGTAAGTCATAGTTCTCAGTGTTTCATGAATCAGGATGCTAAGCAGGGAGCTGCTGTGTGTATAAAAACGTGACTTCACTGCGGTTCATGAAAGCTCGCTGAGGTCTTGAGGAGTTTAAAGGATTAAAGGAAGCTCAGAGTTGTTTTTGTGATTAATAATAAATGATTCCTGAAAGAATCCATCCACAGTCCATCAACAAATTAATTATTTTTCACCCTGTTACAGTAAATGTTTGGAGGCTGTTTGATTATTTATTTATTTGTTTTATTAACCTTCAGTTCATCCAAAAACTGAGACGATTGAAATCTTAAAATTTTCAGTGTTTATTATTTTTCGACTCAGACACAGCAACGCATATAAAAACTATACTAAAATACAGAAAACAGTGTTATAAAATAAATACAGACATAAAGAGAAATCAGAATTAATAACAAAAGAAACTACAAAAATATAAAACATCAGGATATTTGGTTGCCAACAGTAACAGTGAGGCACAACCTGTGACTGTCATTTCGGACGATGTTGAGATTATTTAGCATGACCTCCTTCCTGTGCTCCATTACGGACAGTAATGTAATTTCAGTTCAAGTCATACAGCAGCAGTTTACAACAACAGTAACCTCAAAATGATTTATATTGTAAGAGAACCTGAGAGCCCGAGACTCTTTCTCTAAGAGTATGGAAGCTCAAACAGAATCAGGGACAGGAAGTCAGGGCATTTCCAGAATTTTTAAAATGGTGTTGAACACCAAGAACCAGCCACGAGAAATCAGAAAATTCTGGATGAACTAAATACCAAACTAAGGCTTTCAAAACACTCCGGTTCAAAACTTCTGAAATGCTGCAAAAGTTGTTTTGTTGTAAAAACTCGTTCACAGTAGAAAGCAAACATCACAGTCACGTGATCATTAAAAAGTTAGGTGCAGCTGTGATAGTGGCCCAGTCGTTATCAGATACCAAATACAGTGTCCAACAGATAAGTGGTGAAAGTAAACAAAAAGGATGTGTGACGCATTCCTGGAAGAACAAATGAGTAACAGTTTGTTTCTGGATGGCTTGTATTTCAAATTTTAGTTTTTTAGAGCAACAATCACCATAGCTAATGTTAGCATGTTTGATTACCAACAGTGTTGGGGAGTAACGGAATACATGTACCGCCGTTACGTATTTAAAATACAAAATATGAGTAACTGTATTGGTGGTATAGGTGGTATTTAGAATACAGTTACTTTGTTGAAATAAATGGATTACACGGCGGTACTTCCCTGTTTCATATTGTGGCGGGTCAGGACTGTTTGGGTTTTGTTTGACAGCTACGTTCTGTTGTTCCAGGCAGCGTTACGGTTGCCATGGTTACAGGGTGACGCTCTCTCTCTGCGTGTTTCCTGGGTGAGAGAGGCCTTTTTGTTGTTGTTGTTGTTGTGCTAAACTAACAGGCAGAATGCTACAGGTATAGCTCTAAAGAATGTAGCATCATGGGCAGTGTAGTCCGTGCTGCAGGGAGGATGGACTGCCATACCCGTTATGTGTCTGTGAGCGAGGGAGGAGAAAAAGGAAAAGTACGAGCTGTCATCGAGCAGAAACGGGAGCTGGAAGCATGTAAATATAATAATAACCACTGCAGCCAAGAAGAGAGCCTGACGAGCCCAGCTGTAAGTAAGCTGTTAAGACTCGACTGTACACCGTGTTCGTGTTTTCCTCTGAAACAATAAGTTCTGTTGGAGCAGCCTTTCAACGCCTCTCTCTGTCTCTGCTAGCAAAGTTGACCCAGACAACAAAGTAAAGCTAGTTTTCAGCTACGAGCCCGACACAGAACCCACCGTATTAGCCAGAGGTCCCTTTACTACGGTTCGGAGCCGCGGACCTTCAGTAACAGTAATAAATCACAGCAATAGTACATTCATGTAGTTGTAAACAGCATGATAATATATTAAGTAATCCAAAGTATTCAGAATACGTTACTCTCATTGAGTAACGTAACGGAATACGTTACAGAATACATTTTGGGGCATGTAATCTGTAATCTGTAATGGAATACATTTTAAAAGTAACCTTCCCGACACTGATTACCAAACTACATCCATAAACTACAAACAGGTACCCATACCTGCTGATTGTTGCTAAGAGACTAAGAAAACAGACTGATGCTTAAACAACAAACTGTTTGTCTGCTTGTTTTATTAAAAATGCTACAAAATGCAATAAGAGCACAAACAATGTGGACAGATGTAACATCTAGCAGCAAGAGTCCTGACAGGGACTAGAAAGAGAGAGCATATTTCTCCTGTTTTGGCTTCCTGTTAAATCCAGAATTGAATTCAAAATCCTGCTCCTCACATACAAGGTCTTAAATAATCAGGCCCCATCTTATCTTAATGACCTTGTAGTACCATATCACCCTATTAGAGCACTTCGCTCCCGCTCTGCAGGCCTACTTGTTGTTCCTAGAGTATTTAAAAGTAGAATGGGAGGCAGAGCCTTCAGTTTTCAGGCCCCTCTTCTGTGGAACCAGCTTCCAGTTTGGATTCAGGAGACAGACACTATCTCTACTTTTAAGATCAGGCTTCAAACTTTCCTTTTTGCTAAAGCATATAGTTAGGGCTGGACCAGGTGACCCTGAATCCTCCCTTAGTTATGCTGCAATAGATGTAGGCTGCCGGGGGATTCCCATGATGCATTGAGTTTTTCCTTTCCAGTCACCTTCTTCACTCACTATGTATTAACAGACCTCTCTGCACTGAATCATATCTGTTATTAATCTCTGTCTCTCTTCCACAGCATGTCTTTATCCTGTCTTCCTTCTCTCACCCCAACCAATCACAGCAGATGGCCCCGCCCCTCCCTGAGCCTGGTTCTGCTGGAGGTTTCTTCCTGTTAAAAGAGAGTTTTTCCTTCCCACTGTCGCCAAAGTGCTGCTCATAGGGGGTCATATGATTGTTGGGTTTTTCTCTGTATCTATTATTGTGCGATCTACTGTACAATATAAAGCTCCTTGAGGCGACTGCTGTTGTGATTTGGTGCTATATAAATAAAATTGAATTGAATTGAATTAACAGGCCTGCCTGGCTGCACCTTCGCACAGACAGAGTTCCTGTAAAAGAGGAAACTTTCATTAAAAGCTGTGAAGCTGTGGCCACGAGAGGAACTGCAGTTACTGGCCTTTCATTATCTTCATTTTTCAGTCCTGGAAGTTTAAACGAAGAACCGATAACAAAGGCTATTGTAGCCGAGTGGTAAATTAATAATAATATTTTCCATTTCAGTTAACCAAATATCCATTTAAGGTTCAAAAAGGGGTCTTAAAATGTTGCTTCTTTGTTTCCATGTAAGGTAAGACAAGAATGTTATTGGGTAATTTAATGTTATTGCTTGTGCTATTTCTTTGGTTATCTGCATGTTGTGTGCACTTGAAGCTGTTCATTTTGTAGGTTTGTGTAGTTGCATATTGTGGTGGTGGTGGTGGTGGTGGGGGGGGGGGGGGGCAGTGCTTAAGGGTTAACTGCAGTTTTCCAAAAAAAAAAAACTTAACAGAAAATGCATCTTGGGACTTGTTTACTTTTCTTTTTGTTGTGGATGTGGAACGGGAATGTTGTGAAGGAGTTAAATTGTTGGTAAGGAATTGTTAAATAACTCATTGAAACATATTGGTATGATTGTAGTGCAGGCAAAACGTCAGTATTTTAACAAGATGATGTTGATGATGAAAAGGACATAAAAAGAGAGTAAGAGTGATTTCAAGCGTAATGGTGCATTACAGGGAATGTGTCTTTGCTGATCAGTAGTATTCATGATATTTGGCATATTTATGTGTTTATATGTGTAAAAACCACAACCAATACAGCCTTCGTTCGCACAATATCATACAATTGATTGTCCCAAAAATCAGAACAGAATTGGGGAAAAAGGCTTTTAAATACACTGCCCCTGCTTCCTCTGCAGAAGGAACTGAAATGATCAGACTTGGTTACCTTGGGAGAGTTTAAGTCTGCCTTAAAGGAACGAGAGAACAGTAGTGTTGATACTGTTATTGTATATTTTACACATGTTGGTATGGGATGTTGTATTTGTTTTAAATGTTATACACCTATGTGGGATGTGACTTTTGTTGGCATGATGCCAGGTCTCTCTTGGAAATGAGATTTTTAATCTCAATGAGATTTTTACCTGGATAAATAAAGGACTAATAAAATGTATTAAGCACCTGTATGTGCAGGTGGAGCGGCCATTTCCTCCATGCAGGGGATGAGTTGCGAGATCGTCTGTGTGCTCCAGTCCGAGTGAGCTGAGATTTCTGTGGCATGTAAGTGTTTATAAACATGTGTGTAACACTTCCACAGTTTTAAAAGAGCTTGTGTGATTTAGCTCTTTGTATTTTGTTCTGCACAGACAGAGGCCACTGCCGTATTTTTGTGTATTTCATTTCCTTTATTATTATTATTGTGTTGGCGCATCTTTGTTTAGTCGGTTATTCTGTTTCTGTTACCTCTCGTGCTGTCGTTGTTCAGTACAAGTCCACATGGCCGCTGTTTGACAAAAGTAAAGGTCAAAGTGTGGCGGACCACCAGGTGGCTCCACTCACACCCAAGTTGAAGGGAAGTGAGGGGTGGAGATTTTGGCGCTAACTATATGTGATGTTCTGAGAGTCAGTTAATAAAGTTGGAGACACTGAGACCTCTCCTGTCGTTATTACATACCTCCACATTGGTGACCCCTGTAGCGAACATGCTAAGGCTCGACGACGAAGCCAGCTCCGGCCTGGAGGCATCGGCTGCCGCCGGACTTTCACCTCCGCCGATGGCTGCGTTTGCTGTGGCGCTTAAATTGCCGGATTTTTGGCTTCACGATCCTCCTTCATGGTTCGTGCACGTAGAAGCTCAGTTTGCTCTTCGTGGAGTTTCAGCCGACGATACTAAATACCACCATGTGGTGGCCTCACTTGACCCGCTGTCAACCCGCCGCGTGATGACTCCCCTCCGGGACCCCCCAGCCCAAGGCAAGTACACCGCCCTGAAGGCGCTGCTGCTGCGGCGTTACTCCCTCTCTGATGCTGAGCGGGCTGAGAAACTCCTTTCCCTCGCGGGCCTGGGCGACGGCACCGCTCTCGAGCTCATGGAGAGCATGCTGTCCTTGCTGGGCGCGGATGATGGAGGATTTCTCTTCACCCACCTCTTTCTCCGACAGCTGCCGGCTCCAGTGCGCGCTGGCCTTGCCAACTCCCCGCTATTGGCCACGAAAGATTACCGCTCCCTTGCGGAAGAGGCGGATCCAGTGTTGCCAACTTAGCGACTTTGTCGCTATATTTAGCGAGTTTTCAGACCCCCTAGCGACTTTTTTTCTAGAAAAAGTCGCTAAAAAAGATGTGAAAGCGCATATCGCTTTTACTCTCAACAAGCAGCGGGTGCTGTAACGCAGTCAGTTCTTCTTTTACTCTTATGCTGTTTTGTGGATCAGGTTTAAAACTACTTATAAACACACACAAAGTAACTCCACCAGAGTGCCTATTTCGGGTCACTTTTGCCGGTCCAAGCCTGGATAAAGGAGCAGGGTTGGAATTGTGACATTAAAAAAAACAATAATTGCTAAAATAAATTTAATTTGTAGTTCTAAATAAATTCTAAATGCATTTAGAACGTTTTTACTCACTTTATGTCTCTTCCACGATGTTATTTCTCTCTCCAGCAGCGTAGGTTACAATTACATTAGCATGACCAATTATGCAAATTAGGTGATGACGTCATTTAGCGACTTCTAGCGACTTTTAGGACAACCAATAGCGATTTTCCTTACTGAGGAGTTGGCAACACTGGGCGGATCGCATTCTCCTGGCTACCAGGAGTTTCGGCGTCCAGGCGATTGTTCAGGACTCGCCACACATACCTGCACATGTTCTTCCGGACAGTAATGTAGTGCCGGCCCAGGCCCCTCGCCGTGGCCGCCCTCCTTTGATGGGGTTGACAGACTCTGGTTTTCCCCCAGGACTACCCCCGGACCACCGGCGTTTGAGCCTTCTTCTGCCTTTCCTGCTCGCCTTCACCAGCCTCGTTCACAGGATGGACCTTCCTCTGCCTGTTCTCTCCCTCCCAGGTTCAGTCGTTCGGGCCGTTTGCTTAGGCCCAGGGTCCTGGACTGAATAGAGACCTAACTGTGTGTTCGGGGGGGGGGTATGTGTGGCGGACCACCAGGTGGCTCCACTCACACCCAAGTTGAAGGGAAGTGAGGGGTGGAGATTTTGGCGCTAACTATATGTGATGTTCTGAGAGTCAGTTAATAAAGTTGGAGACACTGAGACCTCTCCTGTCATTATTACATACCTCCACAAAAGGACATTTTTTGTTTATTCAGTCGTCATTGACAATAAAACTGCACATTAAGAACCCGGTAACTGTGTCCTGTGTGGCTAACCATTTCCCAGGCTACACTATAAAAGGTTTTTAATGACACAAGTACTACAAATATTTAAAAACAGGATGCTCACCTTTACAGACCATCAAAGCTGCGCTCTTCTAGTGTAGCACAAACTATCAGAGGTGGCTTTGCTTTTAGATTCTGTTCTCCAAGCTATGAGTTACAAAGAAACGGAATCGTTCCTCTGGCTGCATATTTGTTCTGACACCAGCCACTGAACATCCTTAACCCGAGTGCACCTTGTGTCCGTTAGAGGGCGACACCGAGGCGCAGAGGGGCCGGCCCAGAGCCAGTCCCAGGCAGGCTGTAGTGCCACTGAGCCGGGTACAGCAGACAGACACAGAGAAGGGCTGGTGGAAGGAGGAAGGCTCCTCATGACGCCGGGCTTTACCGGGAACTGAAAAAACATCTACCTGTTTTGGAAGGAGGAAATTTACGAGAACAGAATGCTTCGTGTTTGGATGCTGATGGCGGTGCAGGTAAATATCTCTGTTTCTAACCGCGAAGAGCTGCGGTGGATTTTCGCCGCAGCAGAGCGATGCTGGTTAGAGGAGACGGAGAGGAGCGCTCTGCGCAGATGGGAGGACAATACAGTTGAACTAGAAAACACTTCCCGTCGTTTGTACTCGTGTGATCGGTGCTATTCTCACCAAAGAGCCGCTTAGATCCGCTCAGCCTGCTGGGAGGAAAACGCTGCTGGTCCCGGGCAGGAGCTGCGTAACCGTGTGTAAAGCTGCGGGTTTCAGCTCGGATGCTGCTGGTGTGAAGACTCCCGAGTCAGGAGCCTCTTTATCATCCGTGCCTGCATCCTCGGTGACAGGCGGCTGTCCGTCGCCCTGTTCGGCTGCTCATTGTGTGTTTGCCTTCTGCCCGAATACCGCGCGTTACTTTTATTCAGCTGTAATCCAGTCTGACCGGATCTGTGTCACATAGCGTCGATCTCCATTAAAAAAGATGGCAGTTTGATTTGTCCTCTCACGCCCAGACATAACCCAGAGCCAGAGTCGTGTCTGAGCCGCGGCTCGGGTCACGGTGCCGGCTGCATCCACGCCTGCTCTCGCCCTGCGCTCCCGAGGCGCAGTCATGCTAACCTTTAATGCTGTTTCTGTGCTGTCACTCGGCCTGTGGGAGCTGGTGTGCAGCAGGAGTCCGTGTAACATCCACAGTCCTGTGATTCAGCATCAAGCTGAACTTTTGAAAGCACCGGTGTTGTGTTAGGGTTAGTGTTTCATTGCTGCTGACATTCTCCATCCATTTCAGCAGCAACACTGAAAAATCTGTGTTTTTATTTAATACACTCAGAAAAATAAAAGTATAAGCGTGGAAGATGTTTTTAACTGTGGCTTTGAAGATGTTATGGATGATTTGCATTAAAGCAGCAAAGCTCTGCCACAGGCGAGGCTCCATGTGGGCTGAAAGAAGCACACAAATGCACCTTCAGCAAGATTTAATGGAGGCAAAGAAAAGACAAGGCAATCTTTTCTGTGTGGGAAAAAATCAATGAAGAAGACAGTGCTGTGCCAAAGGGTCAAAGGTTGGGTCCTAAAATAAGCCCATCACCAATGCCTCCCTCTCAAAAAAGCAAGGTCAGCGCTCTCCGGGGCTTACCTCCAATCCTCTACAAGCCTTTGATTGGTCGCCTTTGTTACCTAGTAGGTACAATTTGTCGCTGTTATCAAGGCTTTGATCATGTAGCTGAAGGTGCTGCTGCTGATGGGGTTAATGATTCAGTGATATGTGACTGTAGAGGGTTAACGGGCTCGTAGATAATGCAGTTATTTGTAGATAAAACAGTTAACAGCATTAGGCAGAACATCATCTCAGTTAGTGGAGATAATGAGCCCCCTGTTCCCCACAGCCTTTAGTTACACCAGGAGGAAGAGATGTTTGCAAGTTGATTAGGGTTTGATTTTATCTGTGGTGTCACAAATGCTCTCCATCCTTGTGATAATGCCCCTCTGTGTGCTGACCTTTCCTCCTGAGGGGGGCTCTGCTAAATTATTGTCATTTGTGAATCCTGTGCTTTGTGATTAAAATGACACAGATTAATTTTGCTGCGGGCAAAGCTTTAAACGCTTGACTCACGGAGAACTTTGAAGTGATGGCTAGCTTCAAATTTAAATAGGTTCATAATCAACAAACGAGGGGACGTGTTGGACTTTCTGCATTCATCGAGGATAACGACGCACCGCATCAACTCCTCTTTAATCAGAGGTGCATCTTTTGCACCAGCTGTGTTTACATGAAGCTGACTCACTGAGGACGAGTGATGCTTTTGGGTGGAAAGTGCATCCCCACGTTAGGCTTAAAGATGTGTAGAGGAAAAAAGTCAAATATGCAGCATCTGTTTATTGTATGGAAATGGCCCATAAAAGAGCTGCATTTGAGGCAGGCCTCCTCTTTACTGGGGAAACAAGATGCCCACAGAGGTAACCTGCAGAACACTTTGTTACCTTTGATGTATTTTAGCTGCTGAAATAGTGAGTGAGTAATGTCAGGTGTTAAGAAGATGCGGCTTTTCAGCAGTGGATGATTAGTCCTCTTTCCCAGAAACAGTGGGTGCAGCATTTGGTTGGAGTAGCTGGGTTTCCACAGCACGCTGTTCAGTCAGTCAGCTGACAATGAATCTGAGCCTCTTATCAAAAACAAGAAGGCTGATAATAAACTCCAGCCACGAGCTGAACGGTTAATGAAAGTAAGCCACGTCTGTCGGTGTTGGACTCTATTTCTTTATTTCACCACCAGCAGATATGTGGAACATCCAGAGCTTTACAGTTTTGATGTATTTGTCAGATTTGAAGGTGCCGAGTCTGGAGTTCCTTAAGTGGCCACTAGGAGCAGCAGAGTCCCTGCACACTTCCGTGTTAAACAGTTTAACGCTGCTAAAATGATGCACAGCTGGCACAAAAGAACTTTCGGTTTTAAAAATGAATTTTCTTTCGTATAATAAATAATAATATGATAAATATACAGTAGTTGGAATATTTCTCTTATACGTGGAAAGACTTAGAGTTGTGGGCGTGGCTTCTTTGACTGAACAGTGTGCTGACTGGTCGGTTTCCTTCAGTCTGGTCGTCATCATTGTTAGCGCTCGCTGGCAGTTTTTTAATGATTATTTGTAAAATAATGTTGCTCAGCGTGTGGCACAGAGGTTTGTGCTGCACTCTGATTATTGTGTTAGTCTGTTGCTCAGCGCTGGTTAGCATCGGACCCGTGCAGTTTATGGTGTATGCAGCTCGCTAATGAAGCTAGCATAGCCCGATACATTAGCTCTGCACCCGGTCAGCTAAATATGGTCACTGCTGGCGTCGGAAAACCAACATGCAGTGTTGAGGAGTAACGGAATACATGTACCGCCGTTACGTATTTAAAATACAAAATATGAGTAACTGTATTCCGTTACAGTTACCGTTTAAAAAGGTGGTATTTAGAATACAGTTACTTTGTTGAAATAAATGGATTACACGGCGGTACTTCCCTGTTTCATATTGTGGCGGGTCAGGACTGTTTGGGTTTTGTTTGACAGCTACGTTCTGTTGTTCCAGACGGCAGCGTTACGGTTGCCATGGTTACAGGGTGACGCTCTCTCTCTCTGCGTGTTTCCTGGGTGAGAGAGGCCTTTTTGTTTTTGTTGTGCTAAGCTAACAGGCAGAATGCTACAGGTATAGCTCTAAAGAATGTAGCATCATGGGCAGTGTAGTCCGTGCTGCAGGGAGAATGGACTGCCATACACGTTATGTGTCTGTGAGCGAGGGAGGGAGAAAAAGGAATGGTACGAGCTGTCATCGAGCAGAAACGGGAGCTGGAAGCATGTAAATATAATAATAACCACTGCAGCCAAGAAGAGAGCCTGACGAGCCCAGCTGTAAGTAAGCTATTAAGACTCGACTGTACACTGTGTTCGTGTTTTCCTCTGAAACAATAAGTTCTGTTGGAGCAGCCTTTCAACGCCTCTCTCTGTCTCTGCTAGCAAAGTTGACCCAGACAACAAAGTAAAGCTAGTTTTCAGCTACGAGCCCGACACGAACCCACCGTATTAGCCAGAGGTCCCTTTACTACGGTTCGGAGCCGCGGACCTTCAGTAACAGTAATAAATCACAGCAATAGTACATTCATGTAGTTGTAAACAGCATGATAATATATTAAGTAATCCAAAGTATTCAGAATACGTTACTCTCATTGAGTAATGTAACGGAATACGTTACAGAATACATTTTGGGGCATGTAATCTGTAATCTGTAATGGAATACATTTTAAAAGTAACCTTCCCAACACTGCCAACATGGCAGCAGCCAAAACATTCAGGCTTCAAAATGCAGAGATGGGCTACAGCCGTCTGTTATATAAGACCGATGGTCTCGTCTGAAAATATGTTTCTGTGGCACAAACAGCCTTCAGTGGAGATTTATCAGAGTGCACTGTGGACAGAGAAGTTTAGCAACAAAGCTAATACAGATAGCTGTGAAAATGCTGAGTATCGGCCCAGATTATCAGTCAGGTTGTTAATTGCTTGAACACTCGTCTCATTGATGGACTCTGTTCTTAAATGATCTTCAGTGTCAGCTCCAATTAGAAAAGACCGTTCAGCTCGCAGCACGACCTGATTCCTTTTCTCTCCTTTTGATCATAATATTTCTGTCAATGATAATATCATGTAAGGTGAGATGACCTGCCATCATCAGCAGAGGCGATGAGTTGCATTAAGTGATCACATCCTTGACTCTGATAAAGAGGTCAGGTGTGTTTCAGAGGTTTACAGCGTGTCTGTTTGCTGAGCTGCTTCATGACTGTTTGCAGAATGAGCATCATCCACCAGCATCATCCACCAGCATTAGAACATATTTCAGAAGCTTCCTCTCCTCGCGCTGACTGTTCGTATGCCTTGTCACATACCTGCTGTGGCTGTAATTACTGTACGCTGCATCCCAAACAATGAGTTGTGACATGAAGGGCTTAATCAGTAAAGTCTGTGAAAGCAACGTGACACAACAGATCTGTCAGATATTAAAGGAGGATCCTTACTGAGCGTGCTTTCACCATTAATCTGAGAGCCTCCCCTGTGTATGCATTGATTGCTTCAATAGCCGTCAGTTTAAGATTCCAACAATGACACGAAGCTGTTTTCACAATGTTTCATTTAAAATGAAAACGGTTACAAAACTGGAAAAGTTTTAGATTCTTTTGATGAATTGTTGCTGATTACTTTTCTGCTGTTAGACTGGTTGGTTGATTCAAGGTCAAGTTGATTTTTTTACCCACAAGAGGCAATTTTGTTTCACTGCAGACAGTAAATAAAATAATCATCAACAATCGACACACTAAAAATTTGGGATTACATCAGGTTTCTGAAAAGGCCAAAAGCAGGAGGGACAAATCAGTTCTTAAATCTGTTGGTCCTGCATCTTGGAGGATTACATCTGTGACCAGATGGATTCAGCAGACTGAAAGAGGACTGACCAGGATCAGCAGGGTCTGATTGGGCCTTCTTTGTAGCTTCAGTGTTGCTGCACTTTCAACCAACTGCGTCTTTGAAGGGAAGCGAATCAAGAAAGAAACGAATGCTGGTCTTTGCATCAGAGTTTCTTTCTTACATTAACAGCAACACCAATTTAAAATCATATTTTAGAACTAAAACTGTGCAGCTGTGCATCCAAATCACTTAGCAGCATACAGTATGTCACCCCCCCCCCCCCCCCCCCCTTTCCTTCTGGTAATCCAAGCAGAGGCTTCATCTCGTGCTATGTTTGGGCTCCTGCTTGTGTTTGGTTTACGACCAAAACAATCCCAAAAAGGGAAACGTAGTATTTTTGCATCAGATTCCTCCCTGATTGCATTCACTTAAAATGTCCTGTGGGGACGTCTGAACACGTTGCACTTACAGGCTGACTGCCTCTCCCGTGGTGTAGACACATTTATGTGGACCGTGGTCACCCAGCACTGGATCCTGGTTAGTTTTACAGCGTTTGAAGAGACGCACAATGACAAAATGATCTGTGTGCTTCACGATGTGTCCACAAAGGCTCCATCAACTGTATATAAAACAAAAGACTCATCTCTGGGGAACTCTCGGGAAGAAGAAGGAGCCTCAGACAAACTGTATTGACTTTTACCTTTTGTGCCAAGTAAAAAATCAACTCCCGGCATATCGACACCACCCCAGTGGTGTGGATACTTAGACGCGAGCTTGGACAGTTCAAAGCATTCGTACACAGTCAACCTGCCTCCTGTGGAAGCAAGTTTGTTTGAATTGCACAGAAAGACCCATTTATAGTCCTTTCAGGTGAACCATGCATGACATCAACCACCCGCACAACAGCAAAGAAACAAAGAGAACTTCCAGACATAGGAGCGATCACCCAGCAGGAAGTGGATCACCGGGAATTATAAGGAAAAAGGAGATCAGCCCCTCTGTCCTGGAATGGCCTGTTTCCAGTTTCTCTCCGCTGCACATTTTGCCTGATCTGTTAATGTGACCACTGAATCCCACGCTGCACGCTGCAGAAACAGCATCAGAAACACATGTGCACTTCCTCCTTACTTATGCTAATAAGGGAACAGATAAAAGGCAGCCTGCCCCCCCCCAGCGAGGACGCAGCGAGGACGCGAGAGTTTAAATTTTTGGGTTAAGTGGAAGCGAATCACAGCACCCTGTTGGCTTTATTCCTTTAATCACAGAAGAACAACAGATGCTTTTCTCTGTGCAGGACCGGCAGTGTGTGTGTCTGTGTGCGTCAGTGTGTATGTGGGACAGGGGGTGGAGGGGGGGGTCACATTGGGCCAACGCTCAAACAACAGCAGAGACAAAAGTCTAGACGCTAATTATCATCAAAATTAATTGACCCAGTTGTCTGTTGCGCCTCATAGTGATTAATAAAGCTCTCTTGGCTCGGCCGCTGCTGCACTGGGTCTATTTTCCCTCTGACGCACGGCGCTGCTTCTGCCGCCACATCGCAAGACGAGCAAAACAAACCCAATAAGTAAATGTGGGAAATGAGATAATTGGTCTGTGCTAATTACGTTTCCTTTGCTGGTTTCTCTCCTTATATTCATGCTTAACAAGTCTTCTGAAACGAAGTGGTGTCTGTCATTTTCATGAACGACCACAGATTTATGAAAAACAAGTCATTGTGATTTTCTGCTGTTTGAATCAGCTCGATAATGCTCTGGAGAAAAACATCCTTTTGCCAGGTCGAAGGGGTAAAAAGGTGCAATCTGAAATGCAAACAGCTCTTTTTATTCTCTTTCCTCCTCTTTAGGCGGT
This sequence comes from Neolamprologus multifasciatus, assembly GCF_963576455.1. Classification (NCBI taxonomy): domain Eukaryota; kingdom Metazoa; phylum Chordata; class Actinopteri; order Cichliformes; family Cichlidae; genus Neolamprologus; species Neolamprologus multifasciatus. The sequence continues at coordinate 28,087,337 of NC_140453.1, forward strand.
GGTTGTGGGTGGAGAGGCCGAGCAATCGTTGTCAAGCAAGCAGGGGTCGTTGCCATGCACGAGGGGGTTTACACAGGAGGAATACATCATCGAGATGGAGCCAGAGCTGGCGAAGGGACAGGCTGTCTGCAACGGTCAGTGCTCGCACACACACACACACACACACACACACACGTACACACACGCACACACACGCACACACACATGCACACACACACACACACATGCACACACACACACACGCACACACACACACACACACGCACACACACATGCACACACACACACACACATGCACACACACACACACACACGCACACACACACACTCGGGACAACTCCAGTAATAATCCCCTGCTGTTGGGTGGGGGTTGCTTAAGAGTCCTGCTGATATTTGAACCATAATGGAGCTTGGAGAGGACTGACCTTTGCAAAGACTGAGTGTGGATTAGACTGATGCACTGAGCCGATATGGGCCTCCTGTTGAGGTGGATGTGTGTGTCTGCCTTAATCTGATTTCAGCATTGTGATGAAACTCGACTGGGACTCGAGCATTTAATGGATTTTTGTTGATGTTTTCAATCTAAAAGCATCACTGAATGTTTCTTCTTCTTCTTCTGGAAAAACTTGGTGGTCTCACCCCACAGTTCTGATCTCACCCGAACCCACAGTTCTGATCTCACCCGAACCCACAGTTCTGATCTCACCCGAACCCACAGTTCCACAGCTTTAAGCCACAGGAAAAGATTAAATGTTGGTTAAATGTTGTCGTCGCTACTTTGGCTTTGGTGCTCTCCTGTTGGAAATCCCGCCGGCCTCGTGCTCTGAACATAAGAAAGTGGACGATTTTTGTTCTTTGGTAGACTTGAGCTCATGAGCTGCAACTTCAGCCAGTTGAGCACGTAGTGGGAAAAATATTTAATCTGCTATCAACCAACTGCTGAAAGCTAAAGCAGTCAGTGGGTCAGAGGTTTGAAACAAGCGCATGTTAAGAAAATTCTGTGATTTCACTGAATGTTACTTTCTGGCTTCAGTCAGGTTTTCTGTCCACTTTCTGTAACATGTTTTTCACTTTCACGTTGTACCTGCAGCTTCACACCATGCTGGATAAGTCAACCTGTAGTTTCCGCACAAAGAGAGGTTGCACGGCCTGGTGTTGTTTACCTGATCAAGCAGAATAAATGAGCACGCTGCTCGTCTGTGCTGTGTGTGGCAGAGCGGTCGGAGCGATCTGTATTGAGCGAGCCCCGGGGTATCAGCAGCAGGTTGGTCAATAAGCACAGGATAGCAGCAGGGTTGTGAGGCGGTGCTGTGTGTGGCCTCCGTGAGTGATATGGAGCTGCTTTGCATATATCTGTATTTCAAACAGAGCATTAGTGACTCTGTAACCTCTTTGTTTATTTTATGCATGTTAACCTCGCTGAATTTAACAGAAGATTAAAGACAAACATGCTGCAGCTGCTTGGATACGGTTTCAGTCATGTTCTGCTGGGTCGAGGTCGATCAATATTCAAACTGGAGCTTGATCTCTGCTCGCATGTTTGCCTCTGTTTGAGAAAAGCTCGTTTCAGAATCTGGGAGAAATGCTCCACACAAATGTGCAGTCGGCTTATTCTGTGCATGCAGGATGATGCCTGTGATTTAGCATTTTAGTGCAGCGAGAAGTGTAAGAGTTGTGTTTGAGTGCGATAGTGTTGTTTGACTCATGGCACATATAGTTCAGCTCTGATGAGGGTGGCGTGTGAGCTCAGAGAGGAGCTGATCGTCTGGCTTTGTGTTGCAGAGATGCTCTTCAGCCTGAGAGAGAAAACTGTGGACAGTGTGTCGCTGTGAAAGTAGGAAACAGCTCGGAGAGACTCTTTCCTCTGCTGGAAATAAATCAGTGTCCGTCGTGTTACAGCGAGTCTGAAACAGAGCAGCCAGGCAGCAGGCAAAAGCCCAACAATAACACAGCTTTGAGGTGGTTGTGCATGTGTGAGTGTGTATGAGTGGGAATGTGTGAGGGAGTGTGCGACTACATGTTTGTGTGCTTCGGTGGACATGTGTGGGCTCTGAAGTGTGACGAGGCGAGAGCGAGTGAAGCCGACAGAGCTGTTGCAGAAACAAGAAGAGCGCGCATTTCAGTGTGTCCTCCTGTGATGATGTGCAGGTGAGGGGGCGGGGCCGGAGGGTCAGCAGACAAATCAGGAGGCTGTGTTGTTAGACAGTGTAACAAACACTAATGGCTACTTTGTATGCAGTCAGAGATGAATAAAGATCTGTGTCGGTCTCCAGCAAAAACTCCAAAAAAGTGTTTCTTTCTCACAAATCTAGAAATAAATTGAGGAAATAAAAGTTTAAATATGCTGCACTGCAATGATGTCAGCGCCCTAATGGCCAAGTGATATTGCTTTTTTCACTTCTCATATTTATAACAGGTCAGTGGCCTTTGCTTTAGTCATGTCAAGCTTTAGTCCCGCCCACCCTGCTTCTCTACAGGCCCGTGTGTGATAATAACAATCCTCTGCGCTAGTTTCTCTGCTAAAATTATATTTCTATACGCAGATTGGACATAAGTCTTAGTTTTGGTAGGTGCAACCCAAACAGACTGAACTGCACTGGTGTAGTCTTACATCCGTGTGTCTGATGAGCTGCTTCTGCTGCTGCCATGTTAAAGTCTGATTTCCTGGCAACTGGAAAAAACTGTGTGGTTGTGGCGACGAACAGTTATTATTGAATATAATTATTCTTATTATTGTATTAGATCGTTTTGTGTTTGTAATGTTAAATCACTGATTTCATTGATTATTAAATATCAGAGACAAAGCTACCTGCTGACATAACTACTGTCCCAGTTTGTTAGACACAAAGGTGGCAGCCTATCAGAGCACGAGGTCAGTGATCAGCCAAAGACAGCAGCGTTTACATTTGATTGTTTTCAAAAACAGTATTTTACATGTTCTGCCCTTAATTACTGAAAGAATAAAATATTTGGAGCATTTGGCTGTGGTGCTGATGAAAGGCACCACTGAGCTGTGTGGAGGGCATCTTTGCTGGATAAAAAGTGATGGCTCTGGGTGCTTTTAATTATTTAATTGGAGCAGAGGAAGACTGAATGATTAATGAGGAGATGGAGGCAAGAGACATAATAAAGAGCCAGACAAATGAAGTGTCTGAGGGAAGGTTAGAAAGAGAAAGGGGTGAGAGGTAAAGACTAAAAGCAGAGACACGGAGCAGGGAGTCCGACAGCATCCTGTGCCTTTGGTTTAACTTTAACTTCCCCCAAAATAAAACCTACAGCTCAGTGAACGACAGCTACAATCACACTAGGGGTGGGCGATATAAACGATATACGATAGAAACGATATAAATTTGGCCAACGATAGAGATTTTGACTATACCGCTCTATCGCGATAGCGCATGTTGATGATGTCATCAAGCTGCGCCTGTTTGGTCGAAAGCATCGCAGCGGCTATAACCATTATCATCTGCAAAATATGCCGACAGTCACAGCAAAGAGATGAAGCACTTTTGAAATATGGGGAAAGCCAAAAACTGCGCTTCCTCCACTTCCGCAACATTGATTCATTAATGACTTTTATCGAGTGGAAAAAAGTTGGCGTTCATCCTCCAGCTTCACTGTGCTAATGTTATGCTAACATAGCTGTGTCGCTAGCAATCACGTAGCACAACATTATATACCAGGTAGTCCAACTTCAGTAACCCAGCAAACGCCACTGCTGTTTAGTTTTCTGTCTTCATTTATGTTGAAGGGGTAGCAGAGCTGTACGTTTTAATTAGTTTCAAAAATCTCTCAGAACATGCTATATCATGTTTAGGTGGAAGCTAGCGAGCTAACTTCCTGCTAACTTCTAACTCCGTTAAATTTAATAACTTCTGTTTTCACGGATGCCTGGATGTTAAACTTAATTGTTACACCTGGTAAAGCAGCAACGCTGATGATTTTATTAAAGATGAAAGAATTTAGACAGTTTTTTACTCTGTGTTCGTTTGACTTTGGGACCTGGAGCAGACGGAGTTTAGGACCCAGATTACTCCGTGAAGCTCCTCACTACGGCAGCCGTAATGCTCTGACAATCCATCAAGCAGTGCGGCTTACCAAAGTTGTACTAAAACATTTTTAACAGATTTCTGCAGCCCACATCGGTTCGAGGTCAGTAAGCACAAACAGAATTCATACATAAGGCACACTCTCGATTTTTGAGAAAATTAAAGGATTTTAAGTCCTTATAGTGTGGAAAATACGTTATACAGAAGAAAATAATATATCGTGATATATATCGTTACCGCACATGCTTGAAATTATATGAATTTTAGGCCATATCGCCCAGCCCTAAATCACATATTTGCTTCGAAGTTTGATTTTGTGATGTTCCTCAAAGGATGGCTTTGACTGAAGCTGGGCAAAGTGTGAGGAGAAAGAAAAGATTTCTTTCTTTTTTAATTTCTTTGTAAAAGTTGTAAAATTAAATCGTGCTTCCTAAACCAAGTTTCAGGTAATGAGGTGGAAAAAAACAACACATTTAGTTCTTACAGGAAACAGCAGCGAAGATTTCAGTGGAAAAGAAACAAAAATAAGCAGTTACATGTAAAGTTGATTCAGCTGCTGCCAGACCAGCGTGTGAGTCAGTGTGTGTGTGTGTGTGTGTGTGTGCAATGACTCTCTGCAAAGAAATACATGTTGTGGCTTGGTTTGTGTGGGCTCTCTTCCTGTTTGTCGTCTTATTTGTGTGTGTGTGTGCGTGTGTGTGTGTGTGTGTGTGTGTGTGTGTGCTGTTGTGCTGTGCTTGCATGTACATACAGCCTCTCTGTACATCTGTGAGTCAGGATGAGATCAGTGACTGTCCAGTACTTCCTGTGAAGTGGCTGCCTTGACCTTGCCATTTTTTCTGCCTTGCTTCCTATTATGGGAGTGAGTTGCAGTCAGTGACACAGCCTCGTACAGCATCACACCATCCACTAAGAAGCGAGCACATTCAGCTCCCACCATCCTCCCTCTCTTTCCCATCTCTGGCTTTCTTTTCCTGCCTTCTTCTTTTCTCTTGTCATGCAGGGGGTTGCCCTAATTTGTTCCTGCCTCATACATCACTGTCTCCCCTCATAGACGGATTTGGGAATGGCGTTCAAGATTTAAAGTGAAAGCTCCCTCTCTCTGCCTCTGAATCCATCCCACTCTCATTTGATTCCTGATCCCGGCATTGTTTTTCCTCTAAGGGGCTTGTTAACGTCTCCGTGCTCTTATATGTGTTTGCTTCTGTATCTGACGTCTCGTACTGTTTGTTACCTAAATTGTTCTGTTGCATTTAGTTTGGACCAGTCTGGGTTAAAATGAGCTGTTTGGTTTTGAGCTGGGCTCGTGGACGTGATCTTCACTACGTCAGTCGCACTTTCATATAGTCTGTGACTCATGCCTCCCACCATGGATAACATCTTTTATTGCAACAGAATTGTTCCTCATCATAAAGCTGAAAGTCTTTGATGCCTAAAAAGCCGAAAACAAGGAGACTTAAAATACTCCACAGATGATGACCTCATCAGAATTAGCATAAATCTTTATTATTGTGAAAATCGATTCAGAGTGACAGATTTATGCTTCAGTTCTAAAGATAACTGGATACATTAAAGTGAGACACTTGGGTTTTTAATGATTCCTCTCCTGTAATGCCAACATTAAGTTTGTGCTCCTCAGCCAATCCTGGGACTGGTTTCAGGGATAATCGTGGCAACTTTAAGATGTCTGCTAAAATAAAGGCTTCCTGTACTGAACTCTGTGCAGTTCAGCCCGTCCTGGCCCTGAAGTATCACACTGCTCTGCACTAGAGCAGCTTAGCATGATTTACAGTTTAAAATGATCCAACTTCATTCTGATTGGCTGTCCCCCATAAACGTGATTTGAGCAGCATGTGGGTGGAGCTTCTGTGCTACACTGATTTTGACCATATTAGGATATTCTCCCTCATCGAAATCCTGCTTTCACAAATATAAGACTAGAAGAAAAACTGCGAAACAGAAAGTGAAACAAAAAAGTTTATATGAGACACACACTGAGCTCATCATGCTTAATATGAGCATCCATCTATTGTAACAAGATATTTATGACGTAAATTAAGACAGTCGGTCCCTTTCATGCTGCCTGTTCCTCTCCTTTTCACACATTTTACTCAAACCTTCAGTAAAACAGGAAACTAATCAACTCATATTTAAATGTAATTAAATATTAACACTCACCAGGAGTCTAATGCAGCTCAGTTAATGTGTTCTGACAGAAACTCTAATGTTACAAAGCTTCTGTATTTGCAGTGTGATAGTGGGCTGCACTGCATTCAAATGTCCCTGTTTACATATACAAGGTTTTATATATAATTTGCTATTTGGCCCCTTGTATCCGACGTATGATTGTTCCACATCATTTATTCTTCTTTCAGTGCAAAAGCTTCAGTGTCAGACAGTCAAACTGTTAAATGCATAAAGGGAGCTGCTGACATGGAGGTGGGAGGCTTCTGTCACAGCCAATGAGGAGCAAGGGTCAGTTATGTTGTTCCCAGGGGTCAACGAGGAAGGAGGACGGCCGCTTGTGTCACAGCCAATCAGAGTTTCATTCATGTTCTCAGCAGAGAGGCAAAAACCAATCTGTCCTCTTCCATCATCGTCATCATCAATAAGAAATACCTGCAGTCAGGGAACAAAATCCCATCAACAGAGTAAAGTTTACCTGGGCTGCAGCTGAGCTGATGCAGCTGTTCATGGACTGTTTTCTGATGGTCCCGCAGAGCTTCAAGCCAAAGAGAGCGTACACGGCACAAAACAAGGGCTACTGAAGGAACGAGAAAGCTGGTGGTTAAATCCTGAGAGAATAAACAGGTTCTGTGTCCACCTGACTTTGTAACATACAACTAAAACCATCATTTGAACTGTGATGAATTACCTGAAATGTTAAAACCTCGGTGATATGAGTGAGGATGAGTCTCACATGGTTTTAGTTACATCAGTGGACAATGCTGTTACCTGGACACCCTCAGTGCAACTGTATCATTCAGAGCTGCATTTATTACTACTGGACGACTGTAATTCATTATTATCAGGAAGTCCTAAAAACTCCCTGAAAAGCCTTCAGCTAATCCAAAATGCTGCAGCAAGAGTCCTGACAGGGACTAGAAAGAGAGAGCAGATTTCTCCTGTTTTGGCTTCCTGTTAAATCCAGAATTCAAATCCTGCTCCTCACATACAAGGTCTTAAATAATCAGGCCCCATCTTATCTTAATGACCTTGTAGTACCATATCACCCTATTAGAGCACTTCGCTCTCGCTCTGCAGGCCTACTTGTTGTTCCTAGAGTATTTAAAAGTAGAATGGGAGGCAGAGCCTTCAGTTTTCAGGCCCTCTTCTGTGGAACCAGCTTCCAGTTTGGATTCAGGAGACAGACACTATCTCTACTTTCAAGATTAGGCTTCAAACTTTCCTTTTTGCTAAAGCATATAGTTAGGGCTGGACCAGGTGACCCTGAATCCTCCCTTAGTTATGCTGCAATAGATGTAGGCTGCCGGGGGATTCCCATGATGCATTGAGTTTTTCCTTTCCAGTCACCTTTCTCACTCACTATGTATTACTCACTGTCTCTCTTCCACAGCATGTCTTTATCCTGTCTTCCTTCTCTCACCCCAACCAATCACAGCAGATGGCCCCGCCCCTTCCTGAGCCTGGTTCTGCTGGAGGTTTCTTCCTGTTAAAAGGGAGTTTTTCCTTCCCACTGTTGCCAAAGTGCTGCTCATAGGGAGTCATATGATTGTTGGGTTTTTCTCTGTATCTATTATTGTACAATCTACTGTACAATATGAAGCTCCTTGAGGTGACTTTTGTTGTGATTTGGCGCTATATAAATAAAACTGAATTGAATTGAAAGTTGTGGGTGTGCTGGATCGTATCCCAGCTATCGTGGAGGATGAGGCGGGGTGCGCCTGTAAAGGTCACCCGTCTGTCACAGGGCTGACACATGTCTACTTTAGAACCTGTGACCAGTCGTACACATCATCCTGGGTTCTTGGCTAGCTCCGCCTTTGCATCGTGTCTGTGCAAATGCAAAGAGCCAACGTTGTGTCAGCAGCAAAATGCATTAGTTTAGGAGCCGTGTTGATTAAATGTAAAGTGCTGCTTATACCTGCAGACGTGCTGGAAGCAGCTGCAGGACAAGAGTCTGATTTAGTTCCCAGGGTCGGTGTCAGCGCGTCCTCTCTTATCTTCACTTTTGACTTGGTTTGACGTTTTTTGTTTCCTGTTGATGGCTGCTGTGCTGTCAGTCAGCTGTGAGTTTCCCACAGAGATGTGCTGTGCTTGCCTGTGAAAGTGCCGTGAGTCCAGTTTCACATTAGTGTGCTGCTGGGAGAAAAGGAAGTGTGCAGCTGATGTTAGCGAGACTGAAAACCATTAAACACAGTGACAAGTGGATTCAGGGTTTTACTGGATCTCTTGTTATAAGTGACACAATAAGCTTGTGAATGAAATTATATTTACTTTGCTATACTACAGAAACACTGTAATTACTATAATATTGTGCAACACACGTCTGTGTGTTTCTTCCTGCGGCGTCCAAGTTGGACCGCTGGAATGCCGAGGCTGTAATTATAACCCAGCAGCCAGGAAACACTGACACACCAGGCTGAGACGACACATCCACAGACTGTATGACTCCACTGTCACTGAGTTACATACAACTGCTAATCTGAAGAAGGCTATTAACCAATCAGGGAGACGTGACGGAGCAGCGTGGACTGCAGCATGTGAGGGTGTGTCTGTGGCAGGTTCGACTGCAGCGCAGACACTGAACTTTCAAACAGCCGAGATGTTAATGAAAGTGTGTGACAAACCTTTCTGCCTTTGCCCGCTCAGAGCAGTGAAGGTTCAGACTGAGCTGAGGTTATTCCCACTAAACGGCGACGTTCTTTCTTTCTTCCTGCTCAAACGTCAGTTTCCTCGCCTCCTCATCCATCTAACCTATAGGGAGCAAATGTTGTGAGAGCTCTTTCAGCTCTGCAGTCAGCACCATGTTGTTGTTTCTGTTTCCATTTGAAAGCTTTGATAAGAGGTTCTGGTCCATTCTTGGTCCTGGTCTCGAGCACCACTCTGTCTCTCATGTCTCTCTGTAGCGTTCCTCGTCTGAGGTATTTTTGGACTGTGGCAGGATTTTCATTAGAGGTGTCTGAGCCACAGAGAAGAATAGATTTGACGCTGCTGCTGTAGAGCCTGACCCGTCTTATTAAGCATTACTGCTCTGAAAGGCTGCAGTCTTACAGATGCCCCGTGTGCTTTCCGAGCCCTGTGTGCCTCATTCATGCCTATGTATCAGAGTCAAACTTATAATCAGGTGGATATATTTATAAAATCCTGAGAGGTGGAAATGAAGAAGTGAAACAGAGTCTGGGTGATGTGACGTCTTCTTTGTGTTCGTGAATAGAAACAACACGAGGATCATGTTTAGAACCACAGAGATGATCCATATGTGACATGTATGTGGATGCACACATCAGGGACATCAGAGTCCGTGGCTCCTCGTGAACTTTGCCCCCTCAGATCAAACCCCATCTGTGTCGTGACAAATGCGTGCATGAACACATCTCCTTGCATTGCTTTTTTTACTGGAGTCGCATGTTTTTGGGAACGTTGAAGACAGCAGATTATTGTTTTCACTCTGCGTTTCTGATCCCGTTCATCGTGACTCACACAAAAATGCTAAAACGTCTACCAGAGACAGCTCGGGACCACAGACTGACCGCAGTGTGCAGACAGAGGGAGGCTCGCTTTCTCTAGAACATGCTTTGTGTGTGTTAATGTGGAGGAGGAACAGATTCTGGGTCTGGTTCTCATAATGAAGTTTCTGTGTTGGACTGACGAAAGCCAGGCGCTGAGACTCCCAGCTCCACAGATATGGATGGAATGTGTGGCTGTGTTTACTTTGACCGCTATCTGTGTGAGGATTTACTGATGGGGATGTTGTGGACAGTTTTTCCTCATAGTCCTTTGAAAGCTGGCGTTAGGCATTCAGGTGTGATGGTAAAGACGAGCATGGTAACACAGAGATACCCATGTGTGTGTTTGTGTGTCTACTCCCACGGGTCCTCTTCCAGTTGTGGTTGTTCATGTTCAACTAATTCCTGTCCTCCCATTTGTCGTTCCCGGATCCCATCTCCCTCTCCATCTCTGTCTTGCAGCCATTTTCTGCTAAATAAATGATGGCTGCATGCCTGACCTCACATCTGACTAATGAGTGTGTGTGTGTGTGTGTGTGTGTGTGTGTGTGTGTGTGTGTGTGTGTGTGATGGGGGCCGTGAAAGCAGCACTGTGTGTGTTTCTGAGGTTGTGCGGATGCTTCGGGTGCAGCGGGAGGATGCTGTTAATCTTTGTGATGTTCTGTATTTGCGGCAGAGATTGGAAGATGCCGGCAGCTTAAACGGATCCTGATGGAATCAGAACGTCACAGCAGTGAAGTGACTGATGAGAAACGTACCGTAGCTTTGAATGGACCAATCAGCACTGTGTCTGCAGTTTCAGACAAAAAAGGATGAATCCTAAAGAACTGAACAACAGGCAGATGTTTAACACCTACAGGTAGGGCTGCCACGATTAGTCGACTATTAAAACCGTCGACGACGTGTCGTTTGAAGCTCTGTAAGATCCCAAAAGACGCAGGAATAAGTAGTAGGATTTAAGAGTGTAATAACGGACTGAAACAGAAGATGGCAGCACTGCATGTACAAGGATGCCAGCTGCCGTTAAACCCCGAAGAAGAAGAAGAAGCTGTGTCCCAGAATTCATAGCGCAGCCCAGCTCAGTTTCCAACAATGGCGGCAGCTAGTTAGTTTTAATATTAGTCTTATTATTCTTTCTGGGTCACAAAATAAACGTTTAACATATTTTCAGGCGAGAATGTAGCTGTGTAAACCTCAAATATCTGCTCAGTTTATCAAGACACCACATATTTTCAAAAGCGCTCCAATGTTTTCGGAGACGTCTGTTAGCCACTAGCTCGATAGCTAGCCGGGGGCTAGGCTAACTAGAGCCGTGAGAACACCGGACTCCCGGCTAATCGTTTTCAAACCCACCGCTGTCTTTCGCTACTCAGGTTGTCCTGTTATATTTTAGATAACAAGGAGTTTATTAAACTTCACTGAAACAATCTGCAAATTTCATTAAAATTTAATAAACTATCATCTTGTCTTTATTGTTAGTTAGCACTTAAAGCTGTAAGCTAATGATAGTTATATAAGAGCAGATTCATGCTGGTGCAATAAGCTGTACGTTTTACGTCCAATGGATGATGATCTGATTAGTCGACTAATCACAGAAATAATCGACTATCAAAATAATCGTTTGTGGCAGCCCTACCTACAGGATACGCTGACACACCGCCCTGTGCCATCAGTCTGAAGAATGGCTGCTGGAGCAAAGCAGAGGCTGAAACAGCAGCACCGAGCTGTCAAAGAGAGACACGGGTGCACCTTGTTGTTGCTTTGACTGTTAGCAGATTGTCCTGGTTGCCTGTAGCGACTGAGGCCTCGCAGGTGATTTCACAGCAACTGCTCACAAACTGTGGGGAGACTAATGTTTCCTCATCACTGCTGTTGGCCAAGCAGTTGTCGACTGTTTCCTAGTGTGAGTGTGTCTCTATGTGCCTGAGCTAGCTTTCAGGTTTGGTCCCATTCTTCAGGTTGCTATGATTTATTTCACCTGGTATTAAGTAAACAAAGGATTGTTTATTATAAGCATCGAAAGCGAGGCCCTGACAGCGAACACACAAAGACTGCCTGCTGTTTGGTGACACCTCAGACTGCAGTGGCAGTCTTAAATCAAAGCTCACTACATCTATTTCACTCATAAGCAGCAGTAAACAAACAAAATACTAAGTTTCTTACGTTTTCTTTTTCTGTAGCTTTTAACAGCTTCTCTTGGTCTTCGTCAGCAACTGGAGTTTGCTCATTAAGCAGCTAAAACACTGCACAGAACCTTGTTCACTAAGGACTGTTAGATGTATTTGCCAGCCAATTAATATCCAGAGTACATGGAATAATTAGTGTGACATCAACATCATTAGTCTTAAAGGATCTGCTGCATTTTGCTGCCTTTTTTCTCCGGTGAGGAACGTGACGCCGCTCCGTGGAAAGCCTCACCCTGTGTGTGTGACACGCTGGCAGGCAGGAAACACACTGTTCAATGCTCCACTGACTCCGCCAACACCATCACAGCCCAGCGCTGTTTACAGTTCTGCTACATCGGATCTTGACACCAGAAATTTCAGGTGATGCCCAGCAGCAGTTACCACTGTCTAAACAGGTTTTCCTGCCTGTGAGATACAGACTCACAGATGCATCAGGCTGCAGCCGACACAGCAAATGACTCAGACCGCACGCTCGTGTAATTAGCAAACACCTAATGCTTTATCGGATCATGGGGTTCTTCTTTGGAGCTTGTTAATCTTTGCAACAACTTTAACAATCATTTGATTTTCCTTTGAGGTCAAACACAAAGACTAAAGTCTGGTGGATTCAGAGGATTTCCTGTTCTCTGTTTTATGAATAGTAGCTGAGTCTCTGTGGCTCTGACAGCGCTGAGGTGAGCCGTGTTCATTATCTGTTTCTGAAGCACCTGAAGCATACAACTGGAAACTGATCACAGATGAATAAATCAATCCCCACTCTGATCACTCGGAGCCGGGGGTGGGCGGGGTCAGGACGACGTGCAGCGTCCAGATCAGCACAGAGCCAATCACAATTGGATCTGCTCCAGGCTACACTTCTTATCTCCTACTCTCCTCATTGTTTTCTTGGTGAGTTGATTAATTGTTCAGTCAATTAAAAACCCAGAATATTAAAAACATCCATCACGTTTTCTCAGAGTCTCTGACATCGTAAGATGACCCAGAACAGTCCAGAGCTGTTCAGCATATCACTTTGATATCGCAGGAAACTACATCCAGCTTCATTTGCTGGCTGAAATCGCCTCCTTGACTGATATCCAATCCAAGTGCTGGATCTAGTGTTCACCTTAGAAATGTATGAAGGGCTTTTTTTGATAAAAACAGATTTATTTCTTAAGTTGACGTCGTTAACCAGCAAGAGACAAACTGTCAGCTTTGTGAGGCCAGAGTGTGTCTGCAGGTCTGTCTGTAAGGTGACAGTGTGTGTGTGTGTGTGTGTGTGTGTGTGTGAGTGTGTGTGTGTGTCTGTGTGTGTGTGTGTGTGTGTGTGTGTGAGTGTGTGTGTGTGTCTGTGTGTGTGTGTGTGTGTGTGTATGAGTGTGTGATGTACTGAGAACAAGTGAAATATGTTTCTGTGGGCTAATGTAATCAGTGGATCTGTCGTGGTCTATCAGGAGTCTGCTGCCATCATTCCAGCCGCTGTGTCTATAAACTGTAAAAACACATCATCACCCGCCCAGCCCACACACACACACACACACACACACACACACACACACACACACACACACACACACACACACACACACACACACACACACACACACACACACACAGTGTTTCCTGCATGTGGATCTTGGTTCTTCAGTGTTTGTTGTTGTTGCGTGATCAGTAAAGCTGTGGACGCTTCTTTCATGTTATTAATGCAGATAAAAATCATTTCTTTCACTCATGTGTGATCAGTTAAAACAAAAACGACTTCCTTCCAGCATATTTAGCATATTCATACAAGTTTGCCAAATGAGTTGACCAGTATGACGATCGATATCAGGTATATTTAACATTCGTTAAACTTGTTTTTGTTTAAAAGTCATAATACGATGTGTTAGCTGATGACCTCGGTATCCAAAGCTTTGAGTCAGATATCAAGATGTGTTGACAGAAATGGCTCTGACCGTCCTCGAGCTCAGACTGGAGTTTCACAGCGTTTCTGTCCTGACGGCGTTTCGTCTGTAAGGGGCACAAACATGAACCGAAGCGTCCCCACGCGTGGCTGTGGACTGCGTGTCTGTGGGGTTGCCATGTCATATTTAGACAGCTACAAAAGTGTTAACAGTGTTTGCACATGCTGTACGGGACGCTGGTGGGAGCGGCTGAGAGGGCGCTTCTCTTTAATCTGGGGCGACAGCTTCCTGCGGCTCTCCACAAAACAGCCTCGCAGCAGGGACGGGCTGTCCTGTGTGTGTGCGTGTGTGTGTGTGTGTGTGTGTGTGTGTGTGTGTTCACACCATAACATCATGTGCTTTTGTTATGCCAGCCTAATATTCTCTCCTTTAATCCCTCGTTGAACTTTTGAGGGAGGTCTGTGTTACCGGGTAAAACTACAGTTTTTGAAGCCACAGTTGTGTGTTTGCTCATTTATTACGCAAGTATACGTAAAACTGCCTTTAAAATGTCCTCGGTGTTTACAGAGGGGGGGTTTGCTGCCGGCAGGAGCTACTCCAAGTGCAGCCGCAGGACAAACAACCGAAGGATACAAAAATCAACACAAACATGTAACGCGCTGACTGATCGGGCTGTCTGAGGGCAAAACCTTTAGACATCACCGCCTCTTGAGCTGGTAGTCTGCCTGGAGGGGCAGGACTTTGTGTTGCCAGGTTGGTGTAGCGGTCACCAGTGAGGCTGCTGGAGCTCGCAGCCGTCTCGGCTGCCGTCCCTCATGCAGAACACCGAGCTCTTCTTTCAGTCTGTTTGAGGCAGAAGACTCAGAGGCGCAGTGCAGGGAGAGGTTGGTGGGTCACAGAGGCAGCGAGTACTTGAAAGTACTTCAATGCACCGTGGACCCAATTATGCAGTTTGTGTGGAAAACTGTAGTTTTTCTTTAAGTCGTACCTCAGACAGATGCAGGCAGACAGGAAGTGCGTATTTTTAGCTTCAGTGTGACTTTGTGAGGATCGTTGTCTCTGATGTTCATTACAAGTAAACAAGCTCAGAAATATGACTGCACGGCGTGCACACGAATCGTCGTCAGAATCAGCACGCTGGATAAAAAGACGAAGTTTTTTCTGAAATAAATACCAGACGACCTGAATAGATCTATTAATCCTTCCAGAATGATCAGGATATTTTGTTCAGTCTCACCGGAAATATAAATGATGGTTTAAAAAAATCTGAAAAACACTGAAATTTGAAAGTTTTTTTTTCTATTGTGAACCATCTTTTCTTTATCGTGTTGTTGTTTCTGCATCATTGAAGCGCTGTGTATACGAAGAGAAGACGCTCTGTGTGGCTGTCATTATTGCACCTTCCTATGTGGGAGTTTCCTCCCCGTGGCGTTAGAGGCTGTGAACACAGTACGAGTACGACTGTAATGTGCAGCTCTTCCTCCTCGTCCTGTCTAACCAGGCAGGGAAGGAGAGGCCTGCAGCCCCTCTGGGTGATCTGTCAGTGGGAGATCAGGGAGACTGGTGCACGGCGAGAGAGTGGGCCCACCCAGCCTGTCCCTCTCGCTGTGGGGAGCGCTGCAAGGACACGAGCTACAGCTTCTTTCTCCCTGCTGAGTTTGAGTGTAAAATAACCGTGTGGCAGAGGCTCCACTGCTGTGTGCATCACACAGATAAACTGACTCTCAAGTCTCCATTTTTTAGCATCCAAATCTTCCTTTTCTCTGATGTCGCTGAGCACAGACAGGCTGCACGTCACTGGTTTGTTAGTGTGTCAGTAAAGTTCACAACTTAACACACAGATTTGTCAGATTTTCAGTTCAGTGTATCGTCTTCGTTACTGTCTCAGGTGGCGTTTTATTGTCAGGTAAAATATATATGAGGAAGAACATGAAGGGTTAGGCCCTCGCCTGCGAGCAAACACTAGAAGAACCTCGAACATCTTCAGTTTAACACAATGAAATCTCCAGACAGACCAGGCTCACGGCGGCTGTCAGCTGCTGTGAATGGGTGAGCTTTAAAGGGAAGAACCCACCACACAAATTGCAGCGCACATTTCATCGCCACGCTAGTGTAGAAGAAACTCATGGATCGCTTTCTCTGCATGTGTGGAGTAGATCAAGTGTAAAAGTGAAGACAAAGGTTATAAACACAAATGGTCTGTACGCTTCTGGGGCCATGTTTCCGCCTCCTTTATTGGGCAACATGTTGTAAAATCAATACCTGCTCCAACGGGAGATTTTCAGGGTTACGGTGTGTGTCCGCTCCAACGTTAACAGCTAGACTGAAGTGCGAGACGTCCACCCGACGCCAACACCAAAGTGTTGATTGGACGGACCGCTGTGACGTCTTCCTGGTAGAGGTTTTAGTGCTTTAAGTATCAAATACACAAATGTTTGGAGTCCAGAGCAGCGGGGTGTGGTCCATCTCTGAGCGAAGGCATGGCTCAGGAGGATTATGGGATTTCTCCCGATGAAGAGGGGGGGGGGGGGGGGGGGTGCTGATTTCAAAATGATGCAATTTCAAACTCATCTTTTGTTACAGTCATAATCCAACTGTGTGCTAACTGCAAACAGCCCTCAGCAGCATTGTCCCTGTATGTTAGTGTGTGTTGGTCAGCGCAGGCTGACAGCTGTGTGTGTGGATTAGCTGTGAGTCCATAATGTGCATGTGCTGCCTCTGTGAGTTAGCAGCCTTAATCCTGGCTCCCAGTTTACATCCATGAACTGAATGTTTATAGTCAACCTTCAGTCTCAGGGGAAACTATAAATACTCAGAACCTGCAATTAAAGCTTAACTATAGTTTTAAGCACAAAAATAGTTTCCAAAAAACATGAAGACAGAAGTTTTCTGCAGGAGTACAAGGAGGCGTCTAAATGCACGTTTATATGTTTATATGCCCCGAAGAAATGATCTGTTTTTGGACGAGATGATATGCAGAGCTCGCCCGTCTGTTACGTGCCGTACGCCACGCGCCGTACGCCACGCGCCGTACGCCACGCGCCGTACGCCACGCACGTGCAGGTGGACTTTCTTTGACTGTGAGGCAGACACAGGTGAACAGCAGGCTTCTTTATGTTCACATGATTGTTGTTGCAGATTACAGGCGGGAAAATAAGCATCATTTGGTGTTTCCCTGTTTCCTGCTGTGTGTGCCACCTCGTGGCCCTGAGATTTGTTTTTCCCTGGAATGTGGAGCAAAATCCGGGGAATGGGTGAAGGATGCTGGTGCTCACTGAGGGGTTCTGGTTGGGTCATGTGATGACATACAGTCAAATGTAATGATCTTTTTCAAATGTTTGAATGCAGTGCCTGCAGATAGTTTTTGTGTACAACACTGAGCGTTTCCATGATCGTACAACAGTTTCAGTAAATATAAATCGAGGCGTAGCTGCGACGCTCTGAGTCAGGAGCAGTCTTTGTCTCTCCGTCACCTTTTAGCTGAAATCACCTGCAGCAGGCGTTTCACGTAGCTGCTCAGCTGCATGTTTAAGGCTTTATGCTCGTCCAGTTTCTAAAGTCTCATCAAATAAAAGCTTTAACCAGACCATCCCTTCTTCTTACATCCACCTCCGATTAAAGATCAGCTTTCAGACAGATGGCCTCACATTATCTTCAGAATTCATAGTTGAGTTGACTTCAAGCTGCCCAGTCCCTGAGGCAGCAGAGCCCGTCTGATTCCCGGCACCGTGCTTCACAGATGGCGTGCTGTTTCTCCGCGGCTCTGCAGCAAACGTGTGTGACGCGTCCCACCTGCCTCTCCCTGAGGATGAGCTCATCTTTGGCACCAAATCTGGAAGCTGGATCGATCCATCTTTGCTGAACTGCATTAACACGTCTGATTATTCTTTCAAAGAAATTCAAATATTAATATCTTAAAAATAAGAGAACCATCAAACTCTCATCAGACAATACAAAACATACGGGTGCGTATCTTCTCATTTAAATTTGTTTTTTAGACGCAGGCTGCAACCTCAGCGTTCTCTTCTTCATTATTTAACACATTTGAAGCCTTTTTATGAGATAATAAACATTTTCTAATAGCTAATTCAGCTGATATCCATCCACTTAATTACAGTAGACTAAGGCCTTGTACTGTTTTTTTACTTTACTATTCTGTGCAGCATATTTATCAGTCCACTGATGTGTGACAGCTGCTGTGTCTGAGATTAGCCCACATGCTTTCAACTGGTTTGTGGGTTGCCAGGTTGCACTAAAAGATAAGTATGATAACTGTGTGTAGAGTGGATTGCACAGACAATGGCAACATGGGTAACATGAAAGAAACATCTGTATCTTCCAGATATTCAAAGTCAAATTCAAAGCTCAGACTGGAGGGTCGGACTCACAGACTTCACTCTAATTATAGTGTTTGATAAATGTGTACATGTTCTATGTGACTAATTCGTTTTATTATATTTAATTAATTATTTGAATTGTTATATTAAATACAGAATATTGATTTTCTGTTGCATTTGTTTGAGTCTATACACACACACACACACACATATATGTGTGTGTGTGTGTGTAATACTTTGGACAGTTTTCATGGATTTTTTCAGTTTTATTTCAGCTGCCAGATTCTCTGCTCTTATACGTTGCTGGTTATACGTTGATTCGATGTATGTAAACTGGATTAAGCATTAAAATTAGACGTGTAAATCCTGTTATATTACTGTAGCATGATGAAGCTTAATATTTGTGTATTATATCATGACTTAGAACAAAGATTGATTATTCTAACTGTAAATGAAACCACAGCGGTTTGAAGCGATTAGTGTGGAAAACAAACATTTACTCTCTCCGACGCTGTAACCTGATTGGTCTGCAGTTCTTCTCATTAACATCCTGTTTAGTTTTAGATATGTAACAAGCACACAATCAGCTGTACATACATAATACACAATCTTTCAGATAACGGACAGATATTTGTGAGATCATGATGCATCTGTGAATTATTTTAACGATCTAAATATGTACAGACAGATACACTTAATAATCATGAAAATGATGTTTTATTACATTTACAGTGATTTTACGTTAATTTACATTTGAAATGTAAAATCAGTCTATTTATGTAAATTTAATGATGTTCTAGAAGAACAGAACAAAACTAAAATACACAGTAAATACTTTTATACGACAGTTTATTTTTACAGTGCGTCTCTGTTTTGGGACAAATATTCACTCCGACTTGAGCTGCAGGACTAAAGCCGATCAGATTGTGCCGTAATTATTTTCTTTAGCTCTCAACTTTCTGACAAAGGAGCAACAGTAAAAAAACAACAATGATTTGATTTAGCAGAGGTCTGAAAGCCAAAGCACGGATTATTCTGGATTATGGATTATGACTCCAAACAAAATAGAAATGTAAGATATGTTTAAAAAAATAAATAAATATATAAATAAGTAAAGCCTAAACACATGCAGTGTGTAAGACGTTATGAGTGTAAGAGCAGCTGGAGCCTGGATCAGAGACGTCTGGGCCAAAATGTGATGATGTGTTTAGTCCAGTTAGTCCAGTTTGACCAGTTTGACCAGTTTGGCCTCAGTGAGTCTGACGGAGAACAAAATGAAGCAGAAATATTTGTTCCATCACCTGAAAAAAGCAGCGAGCAGGCTGTTCCTGCACAGACGAGGACAACAGAGCTGGAGAGTCATTCTTTTAACACGTGTGAATCAAAGCCAATTTTCAGTTTACCCACTGACTTCAAGCAAACAACACTGTTCATACTTTGTGCTTTAATTGGTTTTTTGCTTCATTAATTCAGATTTTTGTATTAAGCATCAAAGGAAATCTAACGGGATAGCCGATGATTGCAGTCGCCAGCAGAAAATGATCACCTGCTCTGCTGCGTCCCTCAGCCTAAGCGAGCTTATTCCTGTTTTGAGCTGTCAGTGATGAAGCTGCACAGGACCTGCTCAGCACCAAGGAAGCAGAAATACACAGGAAGTCACTGGTGTGGCCTAATGCACCGAGCAGAACGTGCAGAGCAGCTGCAGCTTTATGCAGGTTTCCTCTCAGCCAGCGTACACCAACCACACCAGCACCAGATATTAATCTTATCCAGGTCAATCCTGAGAAAACACAAGATAATAATACGTCAGAGTTACAAAGATTTTGAGGCGTCGATCCAAATAGAGATCCCAAACTTCGCTCTGTCCCCGTTGGAGTCATCCTGGTCAGGCGCCTGAATCACCTCAACTTCCTTTCATTGCAAAGAAGCTGCAACGAAAGATAAGCAGACTTATCTGTAAATGAAGCTTCAGTCACTCTTTACAGGAAGCATCTTCCCACTGCTTGTATGCTGCATCTGTGATTAACATCTCATTTAACAAAAGTCTTCAGGTTCATGCTATAAACTGGAGTTTGACTTCACTGATCTGAGGATTTAAACTATGCAAAATGTGTCTGTTTGGCTCATTCAGAAACATAACAGCTGTAGCTGGTTACAGTGTGAGGTTGGAGGGCAATGTGATGACCCAGCAACTGAAGATGCACCAGTCAGTGAGGTGATTTCACATCTTGGAACAAAGAGCGAATCATAGCTCAATACGTCCAACTCAGCATCAGAAGTTCAAGCCAACGATGAATCTTAGTTCCTCAGATCGATCAACCTGCTGCTGTAACACACATTTATGTTCTGCATCTTTATGTCACGAACTGCACGGTGTACAAAAGGACAAAATGCTATTGAAGATGGCCGACTGAACAGTGAGGCGGCGGCTGAACCGTGAGGCGGCGGCTGAACAGTGAGGCGGCGCGTGCTCTGTGCAGCAGCCTGCAACAACCAGCAGTCAGCTGATTTTCATCAGTAATTACTGAGCTGATTGATTTGGGATCTGTGAGACTGCAGAGATGTGTGAGAGCAGATAGTAGAAACAGAAAATCAGTAAGTCTGCAAATATTCATCTGGTTAAGAAGCAAACGTAGAAAGAAAAGATGCACAGTGTTCCTGTTCAAGTGCTGAAAGGTTACATGAAGTCTTTTATTACAGCTCTGGTCCCTACCAACCACCAGTGTGCCGAGGTGCTCGGACAGCAGCCTGAACAGGAAGTCCACTGCTCGGCTGTATTTAAAAAGCCATCGCACAGGCCCTCGGGTGCTGTCACACCGTTTATCTCTGTGATGAATTCGGCTTCTCCGTCCCTCCCAGCGCTGCAATCGATTTTCTCCAGAAACTAGACTTGTGTCATTTACTCCCCCAGGATCATATTCAGAGCAAGAACACACAGCTATCATCCGTTTACATCATATAACCTGATAGCATACTGCCTGAACCCTCTCAGGTTTCTGCCTCACAGATTTCCCTGAAGCGTTTTCCTTTGGTGTGAGCAGCCCAGAGGAGCACGAGGGGAGAAGATGTTTGCCCCCACAATGACTCTAAATGTCTGCTCCTGAGCCAGATTAAAGCTTTATTTCACATGAAGCTCTTTTAAGTCTAAAGAGAAAGTGGGGAGGTTATGGAGGGGGAGGGAGCAGGGGAGGGAGCAGGGGGAGGGAGCAGGGGGAGGGAGCAGGGGAGGACCTGTGAATGGCTTCATTAACACGAGGAGATGGGTTCATTAACACCCAGCAGCCCTGCTGAAAGGAGAGTCCCACTGTTAGACTGGGGAGGAACAAGGCATGCAACGCACGTGTGTGTGTCTGTGTGTGAGTGTGTGTGTGTGTGTGTGTGTGTGTGTGTGTGTTGGCAGGTGCAGGAGGTGATAATTGGTAGTAGTCTCATGTTTGCTGAGGCACAGATCTAAAAGTCGAGATCTTCACTGTCTCGTTGGCTCTGAGAGTCCAGATTCCCCCGTGGCCGTCTGTGTGCGTCTCTCTTCTTTCTTTTCTCTCCGTCTCCTGCGTCCAACCCTTTCTCTCTCTCTGACGGGGAATAGATGGCCTTGTGTGAAGAATTTTAACTGGCGCTGCTCTTGATGCAGGGCTGTGTGGAAATGGAGGAAAAGTTGCTGGTGAACAGTATGTGGCAGTTTCACAAAGCCAGACTTCTCTTCAAAGAGCTGCTCTCTGCTACAGCGCTGCCACCATCCAGCAGCCGTGACCAAACGTCTGTGGAGCTTTTGTTGTTTGCTGTGCTCTCTTGCCAGACGAGTTTCACCGGATGTGTTGCTGTTAAGCTTTAAATTTTGCTGAAAATCGTTGACCAGGGGAATTAAGAGTCCTGGAATTTCTTTTTTTTTGCCAAATTATTGACGATTACTGATCAAAGAGAAAAGAATTAATTGATCATTGTAATTGCATCTGAATGTGTTAGTTCAGTGGTTCTTAACCTTGTTGGAGGTACCGAACCCCACCAGTTTCATATGCGCAGTCACTGAACCCCTCTTTAGTGAAAAATAAAATATGATTTTTTTCAAATTCAAGACATATATATGTTTCTTACTGGTGCACAAAATGAGCCATGCGTGTCATGGCGGAGGCTCTGCCGAACCCCTGAGACCGACTCACCGAACCCCTAGGGTTCAATCGAACCCAGGTTAAGAACCACTGTGTTAGATGAATAAGAAAGACTCCTGTAGGTTATGAACATATGAACATGAACAAGTTACAAAATAGTTCACTTTTTCTTAAATGTATATCTGTATCTGTCTGAAGGCAGTTTGTATCGTAAGACCTGCAATATTAGAGACAGAAAGGCCCTGCAGGAAAACCAGTCTCAGTGAGGGACAGATACCTACTGCAAATGAGAGAAAAACAATTCTTATATCTTGTGAGGGAAATACAAACACAAGTAGTCATACATGGAAATGCGCAGTCCGTTTGCACGGTTCGAACAAGCTTGAAATCAGCGTTGGTGAAGTCGCCTTCACTCTGCACACGGCCTGAACTCTCACAGGAAGCTTTCAGCAGTTTCATCTATACGTCCGTTTGCTTCTCGAAGGACATTCAAAGCTTTTCTTTGGATGTTTGGTGCCCTTTGTTATGTCCTGTGTCGAGCTGATCCCACACGGCTTCAGTAATGTTAATAATGCAGTAACGGCGCCGGCTGTGAGGAGGCAGTATAACCGATACTGTTATACTGGGATTACTGGGGTTTTGTTTCGATCCACACTGGCAGTTTGTTTGATCAAAAACAAAGGCGCTGCCAGTCTTTCTTATAGCTTTCATACACTGGTCATCTGCTGTACAGAGTTTGTTGGGTTTCACCTTTTTGGTGCAAAAACACTGATTTATTCCTTTCAAGCTGTGTTATCGTTGGCAGAAGAAAAACATTCCTCTGAAAACAGTCAGGTACAAGAACTGGACTGAAAATGAGGGAAAGCAGCCAATTTCCAAAGAAAACACCTGGAAATCTACTGATCGTGACCACAAATGAGTCTGGCTCCACAGCAAAACATGAAAACATGAGTTTTGTTTGTTTTCAAACGTATGTCTATACACCAAGCCCATCCTCATTGCAGGATATGAAACACTGCTGTTATGCAGAGCTTGTATCAGTGCCGTGTGCAACGTTGGAGTCAAGAGTTAATCGTTCTTTGTTAGAAACAAAAAGGTCTATATTACGCGATTGCAGGGTGGTGGTGAAGTCACAAGCTTTCCCACTGTTTAAATACGACTCCAAGCATCCCTGTAAGGCAAGTCAAGAGTACTCGTCACACTGTTGCCTGTTTTGTGTGTCAGGCTCTGCAGGAAAAGGAGAACTTAATATTATGTCTGACAAAACAGCTGTACTTGACATCCTAGCAATCGGGAGACTGCAAGTTTGAAATGAAGCCCCTGAACAGTGAGGGCTGCTTCAGGGAAAACTATAACATTCATAACTTTAACATTCATAACTTTAACATTCATACATGTCTTTACTGAGAAAACCATCTTTACAGCATCTCACCATGTTACCGTGTCACCAACTTTCTCAAGGACGTTCACCACAGTTAACAAATGTATTAGTATGACATACAAGCCACTGCTGGTGTCCTGATTCTATTCAAAGGCAGGTGGTTTTACTAGAAGTAATCATGCTAACCTCTGCAGGGTGGTGCAGTGGTTAGCATCGTTGCCTCACAGTAAGAGGGTCCTGAGTTCAATGCCTCCATCTAGCTGTAGAGTTTGCATGCTCTCCCGGTGTTTACGCTGGTTCTCCTCCCACAGGCCAAAGACATGCGGTTTGTGGGATTAGGTTAGTTGGCAACCTGGCAGGGTGTGCCCGCCCCTCGCCCTGTGGTTGCTGGGATAGGCGCCGGCGACCCTCACAAGGACAAGTGGAAGAGAATGGATGGAAAAATGAAGAAGCTGAACTAAAATAATTATTAATTTATACCCCTGGGAGAGCGCTTAGATCAGCAGGCCAAATGCTCCTGGTGCGACCTAGATCTCGGCTCAAGACCAGATGTGACCGCGCATTCGCCGCTGTCGCACCCTAGCTCTGGAATAACCTCTAGCTATTCGGGCGTCTGATTCAATTCAATCTTTTAAATCTCGATTAAAAACATATTTGTTCAGTCTTGCTTTCCCCGCCTCCTCGAGCCCACATTTCTGGTGTACTGTAAGTTATCTTTTTCGCTTTATTAATATTTATAATGTTTTAACCTTCAGCCTTTCAGGTTGTGCCTACTACGCCTGGTGTATTATTGGTTACTTATGTCACCACCTGTTAGTATATTTTATTTGTGTTTGTATTTATTATTGCTCTAACTCATTCTGTGGAGCACTTTGGCATACCTGTGGTTTTTGAAATGTGCTATATAAATAAAATTGTATTGTAAGAGTGTGAAAGGAAAGGCAGGACTCGAGGTCCAGATGATGGACATCATGTGGCAAACATGGTGGAGGCAATGTGACGATATGTGAATTCACTGATGGAGCAGCGTCACCTGCTGTATTTTTGGGGTTGACTCACAGTTCAGTTTAATAAGGACCCAAAACATAGTGTGAAAGTGTGAAAGCAAGCCAAGAGCTTCTTAAGCTCTGTAAGCTTTATTTGTTTAAGGCCAAGTCTGATGTTGGATGATTCATGATAATAACAACTGCATTGTTTTTCTTGGTGCATTAATTATCCTGTAATTTGGTTGTGATTTCTTCTTGTTTAACATCATTTGTGGTAAATTAGAAGTTTTTCCAAACAGCGAGTGATGCTCTACTTCGAGGGATAATCTCGTCCTTTCTGCTGTGCCAGATATTTTAATTTTGTCTCTTTCTTTGAACACATTGCGACTAACCTACATGTAGGGAACTTCATGCTGTGCAGTGCAGGGAACAGCTGTAATTGGCAAACGCAGGCATGTGGTCAGGTGCTGATTTAGGGAGCTCTTGATTAGCTTTTGCTGTGGGTGCTGTTGGTGGAGAGCACATTTTACTATCATTTAACTGTGTGACGCTAACATTGTGATGCAGATTAAAAGCACTTATCAGGGGATATTTCCATGTAAATAACCAACAATACTGGAGAGAGAGTCCAGATGTGTGAGTAACCACGTGACGACGAACTCACTTTTAAACATGAATCCTGGACCAGGCTCAGGGAGTGGCAGCCATCTGCCGTTACCTGTGTGTGGTGAGAAGGAAAAGCAGTGGACCTGAATAAAGCCAGGAAGTATGATCTGAACTTATGTTCAAAAGAAACGGATCATGAAGAATCTGATAAACGAGTTTTTAAATCTTTAAACCATGAAATATTAAGCTGTGGCATTTAGCCCCAATAAACACGAGTCTAAATCAGCTATTGTCTCATTAAAACAAAAAGATGACCAATATAAATGTAACCATTTTAGGCTGTATTTTAGTTTCTATATGGATGTGTGTGTATACGTCTATGTATGAAAACTGTCATTTTATAGGAAAAGGGTGGCAGTCATTACAGTCCACTGAGGTAAATATGCTTGAGGATGAGTGTGCATGTCCCCACTATCTCCAGTGACTGTCCAGTGTTTGTCCCGACGCTGCAGCCACTCGTCCGTGCTCCGGTTTATTAGAAACGAGAGGCTGAGTGGATCAGCCTGAACATGGCTGCGTGTTCTGCTTTAAGCCACTCGGCTAATCTGTCTGTTTGCATTTCTAATTTGTGTGTCTGATCAATGCAGGCACTGATCACAGCCTTAACATGGAGAGTTCCTGCGATCGCAGGTTTTGTTTAGTCTCAGTGGACATACAGCAGAGCTGAGCCTCTGTTTAAACTGAATCACAATAAAAAGAACGAAGGACCTCAAGATGAGCAAATGTTCCTGACTCACTGTTGAAGGCAGTGAAAACACCTGTGAAGCACAATGACAGCAGATGATTAATATGATTCAGCTTCAGAGTAATTGGTTTGCCTGTTGTGCTGTTATAAATGGACAGTTCCTGGAATCGCTCTATTACAAACGAATTGGAAAACACACTCTCTGACCGCAGGTCCAGTGACCAGCCTGATTTCTCCCGAGGCTGTTTTGTGGTTCCATCCTGGCGCTGTTACAATTAAATAAAGCAGCATAATGAAGTAAATCTCATTTAGCTGTGAGAGTCCACTAAGACAATCAGCAGTTGTCGCAGATTTGCGCTACAGATATCGATTGTCTGTCCAACGCTGTAGGAATAACAGATGGGAGCTCTGGTTAAGATGAGGCTTTCCTTAAACCACTTCACTCTGCAGCAAACTCTCCTCGTTTCACTCAGTGTGTGCCTGTGTGTGAATGATGGGAAAGCCACCGTAAAGCAGATTTATATCACATTCATAAAGCTGATTTATATCACATTCATAAAGCTGATTTATATCAGTGAACAAGTCAGCGATTGAGTGTTAGTGTTAATTTATGCTAATGCACCACTGCAGAATTCACTAACAGGGCTCGCAAAATTTCAAACCCCTGGTAGCCCTTCGGGTAGGCACTCTTCAGTTTTTGGTAGCCCAAAATAAATTTAAGTAGCCCGAATAAAAAAGAGAACAATGTTTTGAAAGAGACAATGATGTTTTGTTTCCTTTACAATATTATATACTAAATAATATTGTAAAGGAAACAAAACATAAATCAAAAAATTGTTCAAACACAAATTACAACAACTGTATAAAAATTCCAATCAACTCAAATTGGTTCTAATTGAACAGTGTGCTGTTTGGACTGAGCCCTCCTCACCTCCCAGCCTTATATTTAAGAACATATCGTATTTTCCGCACTATAAGGCGCATTTAAAATCCTTTAATTTTCTCAAAAATCATCAGTGCGTCTTATGTATGAATTCTGGTTGTGCTTACTGACCTCGAACCGATTTTATGTGCTACACAGCGCTCAAAAATCTGTCAAAAATGTTTTAGTCTGACTTTGCTAAGCTATGAAGCCGCACCGCCTGATGTTGGAGTATTACGGCTGCCGTAGTCAGGAGCCTCACGGAGTAATCTGGGTCCTAAACTCCGTCACCTTCAGGTCCCAAAGTCAAACAAACACTGCAGCATCACTGAGAGTTAAAACCTAAATTCTTTCATTTTTAATAAAATGATCAGTGTTGCTGCTTTACCAGGTTTAACAATGAAGGTTTAACATCTATCCATGAAAACAGAATTTATTACATTTAACAGAGTTAGAAGTTAGCAGGAAGTTAGCAGGAAGTTAGCTCGCTAGCTTCCACCTAAACATGATATAGCATGTTCTGACTGAGAGGTTTGTGAATAAATTCAAACGTACAGCTCTGCTATCACTTCCAACATAAATGAAGACAGAAAACTAAACAGCAGTGACGTTTGTAGGGTTACTGAAGTTGGGCTAGCTGGTAGATAATGATGTGCTACGTGATCGCTAGCTACACAGCTATGTTAGCATAAACACAGTGAAGCTGGAGGATGAACGCTAACTTCTTTCCACTGGATAAAAGTTGACGTGAGGGTTCCCGGTGGTTAGAGACAAATGCAGTCGCATGGCAGGATGCTGTAAACGGACCAAACTTCAGTCAGGAGAACAACTGAGATTATTCATCCACAATACGAGGTTAGTCATTAATATACTGCAACAACATGGGAATAGAGCAGCTGCAGAGAATTCAACATTAATGAATCAATGGTACGGAAGAGGAGGAAGCAAGATTGAGTTGAGTAAAGTTTGACTTATCTGACTGTTTTGTTTCCTTAATGCGCCTTATGGTCCGAAAAATACGGTATTATGTATATTATTTTTTTCGACTCCAAGGAAGCACAGTGCAGGGAACAAACTGCACATGGCAGCTTCAGTAATCCCATGCTGGAAAAAATAGCACCTGGCTTTACAATTTTGTAACCCATTGGCTAAACTTAGCCTCTGGGAGCAATGGCTAATTTATCAGGTCTTCTGTTGGAGCCAGCAGATATTCAGGGCAAGATTTCTGCACACACTCCCCCCATTACCCCCCGAATACAAACATTAACATGCAGAGTAGTACAAAAATGAACCTAATTCCTAAAAATGTGGGGTTTGTGTCTCCATCCTAAAGGCCAGTTCTGTTTGTATGCTAACAAAGCCTCGATGATGAAGTTTAAGACCAAGCCTTCAACTCCCTACCACCAACAAAACACTGGATTTAAAAAAATTGGCTTGACCCCCAAGGAAAGGTGTTCAGATCCAGAACACCAGTAGTAACAGAATCAAGAAAAGACAGCACGCTGGTGTAAAAGATGGGATGGTTAACCAAACATACAGTACAGACAGATACAGGAATTAGCTTCAGTATGGTGTAGCTCTCTCAGGGGCCTGTGATGTGAGAGGCATTTAGACACAGTTTCTGAATTTTAACATGAAGAGAATACACAAAGCCAGCATACATCGCCCACTGTTTAAATGAGAGAACAGAGGAAACATGACTGAAAGCTAGAAATATAAATCCTTCCATGTAAGGATGCCAGAACAAAACCCTTTCATTACATTAAGCATGCTGCAGTTGCTTTACAGCATCCAAACTGATTAAAAATGTATGAAGAGCAGCGACAGAAAACAGGCCGGCTTCTTTGTAAAGCTGCCTGTTTGCTGGACTGCAGCCATGTGTGAAGTGTGTTTAAGGAGAGATTTTTCCCTTCAACACATATCCGAGTGCATCAAGTCAGCCAGCTGTTTAGCAGGAAGACATGGTGGGTCAGTAAATGGAAGGTCCTGTGAACAGCAGGTGATGATAGTGCTTGAGCCGCGGCCTCTCAGAGGCTGCCGCTCTTATTGCCTGGTGATTCATGGTGCTCTCTTCACATGGTAATACCCTGACAGAGTGTGTAATGCAGGTATGGGACCACAGAGTGATGACTGCTTTTGTCTGACTAGCGGCTCAGCATTCACTCACTCTGGGTGTTTATTAGCAACATATTGGCCTTTCAGAGCTGGAGCTGATTGATTTTGCACGCTTCTCCTTGCAGCTTCTGTCTGGGGGGGCGGGGCTGGGTCACTAAGTCCCGCCCCTAGAGGAAAAAGGAAAGCACTGCGTACATTCAAATAAGCTATTTTGCTTATGAAGGCTTCTAGCCTGGAGAAGTGAGCCAGACGTAGCTCCATGGCAGCCATAATAAGAGCTGTTTGAATTGTCCAAATGCTTTGGAAACGAGTGACAGTGCTTCCTTTTTTTTACCTCCAATAACTTAGAGCACACTGGAGCATCTTTTGTCAAAGAACCACCACATATTTGCAAAAGAGCACTTTTGCAAATATGTGGTGTCTTGATAAACTGAGCAGATATTTGAGGTTTACACAGCTACATTCTCACCTGAAAATATGTTAAACGTTTATTTTGTGACCCAGAAAGTGTAATAAGAGTAATATTAAAACTAAGTAGCTGCCGCCATTGACGGAAACTGTAATTGGCTGGGCCGTGCTCTCAATTCTGGGATAGGTTGGGCCACAAAGGTCACACCAGACCCATCCTTCAAATCTGGGGAAAAGGAGGACGCATTTTGAGGAGTCTACGAATGTTGTTGCATTGCTGTGACTTAATCTGCCTACAAATGCAGCCTCAGCAGGATGCAGCCTATGAATTTGGACACGATACGATTGGCAGCTGGCATCCTTGTAGATTCATTGCTGCCATTTACTGTTTCAGTCCGTTATACTAATGCTACTTATTCCTGCGTCTTACAGGATCTCACAAAGCTTCAAACGACATGCCGACTATTAGATTAGTCATCGGCGATTTTGATAGTTGACGTAATCGTGACTAGTCGACTAATCGTGGCAGCCCTACATCCAACAATTCATGAAAATGGAAAAAAGAAAATGCGCTGCTACAAATCATTAGTAAATCTGGTCCTATATGTTCTTCTTTCAAACTCCAGTCTTTGCAATGAAGTGTTATTTTTCACAGGATGTTCTCATTTAAACGACCTGCATGAAATAACAGAGTAAGAACATTACGTTGCATTTTGCAGTCCATCTTCTGCACATTGCAGTTTCATATTGGGAGGCATCAGCGTCACATTGTTATGGAGGGTAGTGTAAGCAGCGTGAGGTCATTCAGATTCTCAGCACTCCACTTTTCTCTTTTTCAAAGTTCTTATGAGTCTTGGATGATGTTTTTTGTCGAGGTCAAGGAAAGTGGTTTGGAAAAGGAAGCCGTGTCCTTCTGAGCAGTTAGTTAGAAGTTAGAATCTTTTTTGGTATTTTTGATTTTTCTGAAAACATACAAAATGAAGAAAATCACATATTTGCTTGATGTGAGATTAAATGGATACAGCAGGATTAAGGAAAAATACAAAAACTGGAAAAAGACAATAAAAGACACGATCAAAGAGCTCATCAAAGCAGAAAGGAAAACTAGCTTGTGTAAATTAAACTAAAAGAAAGGATTAGACACAACATAAAAATAATTACTTCATCAACAATTATCACAAGATTTAACTGAGATGCTAATTTATTTTCTTAAGATTTCAGAAGGTAGTGAATGTTCGTCCAGATTTATACATCAAAGTAGAGCGGGGCGATGTGACCAAAAATATTTATCACCATATACTTTTGAAAATTTGTGATAACGATATAACTGACGATATAATTGACATCAGACAAAACACTTTACAACTCCACAACTTTATTAGTGCAAAAAACCCATCAAAGTCTTTTCACTTAAACAAGCAGCTGTTTTTTATCTGCATTAAAGTTATATAAAAATGTAACAGTGGAAATGCAAATTCTTTGCTGACAGTTTAACCAAAAGGCATTTCCAGTGGAAACTGGCCGACATATCCTCAGCATAACCATGTATAACATCCACAAAACTTAAAAAGAGGTTATACACACACAATACGGTAACATTATGTTGAAGCACAGTACGTATCACTCCGCGAGGCTCCGCCTACGATAGCTGTAACGCTCCGACAATCCATCAAGCGGTGCAGCTTCGTAGCTTAGCAAAGTCGTACTGAAACATTTGACAGATTTTCGAGCGCCGTGGACATAAAATCGTCTCGAGGTCAGTAAACACAACCAGAGTTCATACATAAGGCACACGGGATTATAAGGGGCTCTGTCGACTCTCACAAAAATCAAAGGATTGATTTTAAGTGCGCCGTATTTTCCAAACAACACGGTAATAACTAGGGCTGGGTATCGTCACTGATTTCTAGAATCGATTCAATTCCGATTCACAAGGTCCCGAATCGATTCGATCCACGATTCGATTTAATTCGATTCGATTCGATTCACTTCGATTTGAATCTGGGAAATTTTGACAGTCAGAAAATATTATAATTCAGATCAGTACATTTACATATTTTTGTATCTATAAAAAGGAAGCTGACACACGCAAGACTTTGTCAAAGGTATCACAGCAGATGCCTTTGTGTCAAAGTAGCTGAGGATAAAACACAGAAAAACATGAAGGTGATTTTCCTGGCCTGGATTTTATAAAAATATTCTGCAGTACATCAAAAACGAAAGAAAACCATTAATCAACACATGAACATTACCTCTGAAGTTACAGCGGTTTTATTAGAGACATGGCTGAGCGTTTTGCATTTTGCATAATTTTAAAAAGTTTAAATTTGTTCAGTATTGAACGGCAGAAATTAGGTTTTCTTTTCAGAAGTATATAAAACGGGGAAAAAAAAACGTCGGCCGACAGCGCTGTAAACAACGGTAGACTTGTGCGTAACAAGCAAGCGAATAATGCAGAAAACAGTACAGAGAGAGGGGGGGGGGAGAGAGGGGGGGGAGAGAGAGAGAGAGAGCGCGAGCACGCGCGAGAGAGCTGTGCATCGTGGTCGAAGCAAAACAATAAAAGTAAGAGTGAATACATGACGATGTTTATGTGAAGCGTAGTTTGGATCTTCTTTTGCTGCTGGTTCGGTCAATATTGTTTGGAGAGACATCAAACTAACAGCTTTACAATCAGCGCATAAAGGGCGTGAACACAAAGCGCTGACCCGCCGACAGATCAGAATCAGCGAGCTGTCGGCTTTCAGCCCCGACTGTGAGAAAGGCGACATCTAACTGATTCTGATCCGCGGGCTGCACTGTGTGTTTACCTCTTTGTGCAGAATCCGTGTTCCTGCTCTCATTTACTGTCTTAGCTGTTTGGTGGTTGTTGAAATTTTGTGAAATTTCACCAGAGATTCTGGCATTACGGGCAAAATAAATTTATATTAAAAAATCGATTCAGGATTTTAATGAATCGATTTTACGTTATCCAAGCCAGAATCGATTTTAATCGATAAATCGATTATAAAAACCCACCCCTAGTAATAACGACGGCCCGCTAGCATGCGCTACCAAAAATAGTGCTTTGTTGTGTATCTGACGGACGAAAGCTAAACCAGTTCCACACCAGTGAAGCTGCAGCATTTTTACAAACCAGTTCTGGTTCATCTGTTTCATTCAACGATCCGCTTTCGCCCTTCTCATTCTGCGTCGCCGCCATGTGCATATGTAAACAAAGGCACTGTGCGTTTTACCCATATTCTATCGCAATATTTCATTTTCCTATCGTTGCCCAAAATTACACCGGTATTACCGTGAACAGTATGATATAGCCCAGCATCAAAGTATGCGAGGGAATTGTAGCAGCAGCCAGCTAGCAACCTAGCCAACAACGACCTGCTACTGCAAGCAGCCCCGCCTATAATTATACAAAACTTGATCCAAGGAGAGCAGTCTTAGAGAGCACAGCTGTGTTTCCATGAGCCCGTAACAACAAACGCGACTAAAAACCAAATGACTAACATCGTAATTTTATCGTAACGTCATGTGTTAGATGGGCTTATTAGAGTAAAGCTGATGAAGTGAAGTTTTCGTTTCCACTGTGCACAATAATCCTCGAAGTTTTTGTATTTACACACTGTAGGTGTGTTCCTCCATGTTTGGAAACTGTGGAGAAAAAGATGCGTTTAGTTATTTAAACAGGTTAATGCAGACACTTTGTTACCATTCAGTTCATTTAGATCTAGAAACTGTTCATTTCTACAGGAGATGAACCAGAATTTGGTGCATAAAAAGCCACATATCACTTTCTGATGTTTTTTGATAAGTTGTTGGCGTAGCAGGAGCCTCTTAATTTAATTTAAATTCATGAAACATTATGCCCTCCATATTTTCTGCCTCCATGGCTGACAGAGGGAAGAAGAAGTTGGCCTCTGGCTTCGCTCCTAGACTGAGTTTATCTAGCAACACCCAGCTGTCACTGACACACACACACACACACACACACACACAGACACACACACACACTCACACACTCACACACACTCACACAGACACACACACACACACACACACTCACACACACACAGACACACACACACACACACACACACACACAGAGCCTCAAAGTTCAGCAGTGTTTGTGAGTATTCAGCAAACAGAAAGTTACTTTGGATGATTCTCTGGTGAGGATTTAATCCTGTTTGTTTTTTTTGTTTGAGTTTCGTGTGCGTGTGTGTGTGTGTGTGTGTGTGTGTGCAGCTTCACATGAGCCTTCATTTGTGTGTCCTTTTTATCTGCATGTGTGTTCAGTCAGGCCACCGTGTCACAGGTTTCTGGGTTTGACTTGTTGTTTGTTTTATCTTTAATACTTTTATACTGAGTTTGGAATCGTGGCGACGGCTCATCACAGCCGGCCAAGCTCGCATTGATCATGATTGGAACGCTTTCTTAAATCAACAGTCGCAGCAGGCTGACGTCAGCCTGTTACACCCTGCTGCGTCTTCAGTCTGACTGGTTTGTGTAGAGCAGCGGTCTCCAACCTTTTTTGCACCACGGACCAAAAACAACAATTTTTTCATGGACCGGCCTTTAAGGTGTCGCAGATAAATACAACAAAATAAAACTAGTACCAGTACCGAACAAAAGAAAATTTATTCATAACACACGTGAAAAGACCCAGGAAAACCGAGTAAACGATAAAAACGATAACAAAATAATGCTGAAAACCGATAAAAACCCTGAAAACTACACATTTCACAGGGCTCGCAAAATCGCTAGCCCGACGTCCCGGGGCTAGCGATTTTTCCAGTCGGGCTACCAAAATCTAACTCAGCCCTGCCCGTCGGGCTATCATAGGAAAATATATGTCAGTGGTTTTGCATTCTTTTGCCAATGTAGCTGAGTAATTATGTCATTGGCATCGATGAGCCACTGTCAATATGTGACATATTGAAATCGCGTTTGAATTTGCGCTTGTTTTTTGCTTTCATTTTCATTTTGCGATCACGCGAACGGTGTATAGAGAGCGACAGCACTGATTGGTGAGTGACGATTAATTGCGCACCAATTCCTCTGACATCGTCTTATCACTCATTAGCTCACTATTCAAACGCGACAAGTGAAATCTCCCGCAGCTTAAACATGTGAGAGGTTGAGTGCGCAAAGAATCGCTGATCATTATGTGAGTACGTGTGTAAAAGCAGCAGGATTTACGCTGGTGTTTTAGTTCTGCTCAGCCAAATAAGACAGGTCAGGGTGAAGAAGGGGCAGCCAAAGAAAAGCCGATCACAAAACGGAAAAGATATGACAAATCGAGCCCGTTCTCACTCCCGAGGCGTAACATGGCGACGTTTTGTCACGTCCCGCGGCGTTCCTGAGGAACGCGAAAGGAGACTTTCGGCGTTCTTATGGTACGCGGCGGGTTATGGCTGAAATCCAGTGCAATGACGCTCCCGCGGTAACCAACGTTCCAGCCCTGTATTCCAGCCCTAAACCTAACCTTATCCCTAGCCCTAACCATAACCTTTTTCCTCACCTTAAACAGGACTTAAATGATGTTAAATAGCGTGTTTCTAAGCTATTTGAAGGAAAAGAGCGAACATGTGTAGATTGAGTCCATACGGTTCTCATATTTCCTCATTTTTCCGAGGTCGTCATTTAGGAATGTGGTGGGTAGCCGAAAATGTAATATGTTGACGATTTGTCACCTAGCCTAAAGACTATGAGGCAAAAAGAAAGTGCAGCTTTTTTGGTTTCATGGACAAAAGAATTTCTGTGGCTGGAACATGACGAGCTAAATAACATGATGTTCTGCCAGGTGTGTTGTGAGTTTCATTTGATTTCTACGTCGACAAGCGCCTTTGTTACTGGGACCAGTCATTTTAAGAAAGACCCCATCAGAACCCATGAGAAATGCAAGAAATGCATTATTGCCCAGTCTGCAGTATCTTTCCCAGAACAAACACCAATTGCAAAAAAACATACTACAAATAAACCAAGCACAACAAGAACTCCTGAAAAAGCTGTTTAGAACAGCGTGCTATATTGCAAAGAGTGAACTACCATTGGCAGAATTTAGCAGTCTTTGCAAACTTCAAAAAGCAAATGGCCTAGATCTTGGTTCCACTTACTTCTTACCCGTGACTTCAGTGGAAATTTCAGATTCAGGATCTGACACAGACTGATTCATGTTCTACACAGTTCTTACAAGTTCATAGAAATTTCTGTTCAATTAGAACCAAGTATTTGAGTTGATGGTTTTAATTTTTATACAGTTGTTGTGATTTGTATTTTAACAATTTTTTTGATTAATTTTTGTTTCCGTTACAATATTATACTTTAATGTATAATATTGTAAAGGAAACCAAACGTAAAAAAAAATTCTTTTTTTATTCGGGTTACTTAAATTTATTTTGGGCTACCAAAAACTGAAGAATGCCTGCCCGAAGGGCTACCAGAGATTTTGAAATTTTGCGAGCCTTGTTTCACACCTGAGCCTCAACTCTCGCGGCCCGGTACCAAACGACTCACGGACCGGTCCGAGGCCCGGGGGTTGGGGACCGCTGCTGTAGGGGACAGGATTTGATTTTTACTAGCAGGGACGGGGGTGGGGGGGGGGGGCACTGCTCCCACTGAAACGTAATTGGCTACCCCTGGCGCCCCAACCCCGCACGTGTTTGTCATATCAAAGCAAAGTGCTGGTTCATTTTCTCTGGCAGAAACAGCGTTGTTCTTCTCAGTGCATCGATGTTGTTACAGGGAGGCTCTCAGTGCTCATGAAGGCGTTATGTTGGTGCACCAAAGTGTTTGGTGTTTATTTCTGATCCAACTGTTAGACTAACATGCCATGCAGGATCTGAATCTTTCATCTAAAATGGTCTCATCAGGTTAAAGTCTGTGTCCTGCAAACATGACAGTAACTCTGTTTGCCTTGAACAGTCTGTGAACTAAAGATCTGCTGCTGTTAATGAATAACAGTAAGCTATTAGCTAACGTTTTAAAATCTTTTTAGTATTTGGACTCTTACCTCGTGTGAACTTGTGTCTTGTCGAGCTTGTAGCTGAGTTTACCAAGCCAGCTGGTTGCTAGCATCACCTGAGAGCTACGCTCTGTGAGACCGTATGAGCAGTAGTTTGTATTTGTAACAGTTTGTATCTGACTGTGTATTTAAACCCAGACAACCATCGAATGCTTTCCCTGAATGTTTAGGTAACCATATAGTAGTGTTATCATTCTTATATTACATCATTGTTTAGCTAACGATACCTGAAGCTGCATTTCTCTACTTGAACAACTTTAGTTCGCTGGCAGACTCTGTCTTCTTCTCTGTCCAGTGTGTGACAGCCAGTGAGCTGATTGGAGCTGCTGTGGGAGGATTCCCAGTCAGTCACACGTGTAATGAATCGCCCTCACATGCCCTGAGGCGCTTCCAGCCCTCAAACTGTTTCATTAGTGTTTGTGTCAGTGGAGAGTTTGGGGGTCCCAGTGTGGCCCAGGATGTGATTTTCCAGCGTTTTACTCTGACCCCACTAACAACCTGAGGACAACACTGGGCTGCTGTCAGTCCTAACAGAGAGTGCAGGAAATGTCCCAAACATGTCCTGGTTTCTCTCCCTGTGCCTCCTCGTTATTGCAGAGAAGAGTGATGCCAGATGTTCAGGGCTTACAGTCAGGATCAGTTGCTTCCAGCAAAGATATTGATTGAACGCCGGTAACGCATTGATCCTGTGTGGCACATGCAGGACTGAGGGGGGTTCTTGAGAATGATAGTAATGAACACTGCTACTCTTATTTCAGGATCAAAGTCAACATATTTTATTCAATTTAAAATGTAATCACTTTATACATGATGAACTAGCAAGCACAAATAATCCCTGAAAATACAAAATAAAAGCCGAGGACTTGTGCAGCAATATTATGAACTCCAGCTGGTTAATTACAGAATTAATTATGTGCAAAGGTCAGCGAGTACTGACTTAGCAGCGGTTCCATCTCGGGGCACGCAGGGCAATCGCTTGGAGTACTGTGAATGACAGTGGTAGCCATCTGTGGGAGGAGCTTAGAGTGACATAAACAGGACACAAGCTGCAGAGCAGGCAGGTTCATGGCTGTGAATGCTTGAGTTCAAAAAACTTTGTGAAACATTATCTGCTGTTTTTGCACACCTGCAGCTCCAGGCTGCTGCTCCCTGCTGTCTATGTTGATGTTGTGAGCTGCCTGAAAATAGGCGGTTGAACTGGGCAATCACCCACTGCCCAGCTACATCTAAAAGCCCCACGCTTAGTTCTGCTCCAGTTCCCTCTGTGTAGTAGGAGGATGGGGGTGTTAAATCACACGGCTCTAAAATCATGTAGCAGCATGAGTGTTTCTGAGCTGGGCATGGATAATGTATGAGCATTTACACCAAGCAGGTACAGACCATCAGCCAGAGTGCAGGCTGCAGAATCTCAACCAGCTCAGAGGCAACAGGAAACAAGCTGTGATCGTCTGTTAGCTTCGTTTTCATGTTAAAGCACGCTGCCACTCATGTAAGATGGTTTAGATCACTGTCGGATGTCCTTAACATTTAAATCTCAAAACAGTGCACGTTTTTGTGAAAACAGAGTCGACACATTCCCAGTTTGTTCTATTTTTAGAAAGTATTTCAAACTAAAAATGCAATTTTAAACCAAACCAATGAAGCAAAAACGTATCTGTGCTGAGAAGCTTTTGCTCTCCTCCAAAAGTAACTAGCTGTACATGGCCAGGTCGACGCATTCAGTAAACTTTAAGTAAACTTTATTTATTAAGCGCTTTTCACAGACAGACAATCACAAAGCGCTGTACACAAATATTAAAATAAGCAATAAAATCAATAGACATTATATACAATGTAAAAGATCAAATGTAAATAATGTAAAAAATATAAAATATGTAGATCAACAAAAGGCTTGTTTGAACAGAAGACTTTTTAACTGTTTTTTAAAAGAATCCACAGAGTCAAGCAAACGTAATTATGGTGGTAAACCGTTCCACAGCCTTGGTGCAACAGACTGAAAGGCTCCGCCCCCTTTTGTCTTCAGTCGTGTACGGGGAACAACTAAGAAACTCCGAGTCTGTGAGCGGAGATGACGAGCAGCAGAGTATAATCAGACAGTCAGGTCAGGTCAAAATAAGTGCATCAATGTGAAAAGGCTTACAGAGCTGCTGCAGATGTGACACATTATCTACCAATGAAGAAGAAAAATGAAGTTTCCCAAAAGTGACTCACCACTAACTCCGCTAACTCCACTAAGTCCGCTAACTCCACTAACTCCACTAACTCCACTAAGTCCGCTAACTCCATTAACTCCATTAACTCCGCTAACTCCACTAACTCCACTAAGTCCGCTAACTCCACTAACTCCACTAACTCCGCTAACTCCATTAACTCCATTAACTCCGCTAACTCCACTAACTCCGCTAACTCCGATAACTCCGCTAACGCCGCTAACTCCACTAACTCCGCTAACTCCATTAACTCCACTAACTCCGCTAACTCCACTAACTCCGCTAACTCCGCTAACTCCACTAACTCCGCTAACTCCATTAACTCCATTAACTCCGCTAACTCCACTAACTCCGCTAACTCCGATAACTCCGCTAACGCCGCTAACTCCACTAACTCCGCTAACTCCATTAACTCCACTAACTCCGCTAACTCCACTAACTCCGCTAACTCCACTAACTCCGATAACTCCACTAACTCCGATAACTCCACTAACTCCACTAACTCCGATAATTCCACTAACTCCCCTAACTCCGCTAACTCCACCCTCTGCACCGCGAGACAGACGCTCATCAAGCGGGTGGGTGAGCAGTGAAGCCTCCTACTGCAGCGCTCTGGATTGACTGAAGGCCTTTCAGGGAGCTTTAAGGACGACTGTAATTAGCGCAGTAATAACAAATGCACGGACTGCTTTGGAGCATCAGTCTGCAGGA
Organism: Neolamprologus multifasciatus; assembly: GCF_963576455.1. Taxonomy (NCBI): domain Eukaryota; kingdom Metazoa; phylum Chordata; class Actinopteri; order Cichliformes; family Cichlidae; genus Neolamprologus; species Neolamprologus multifasciatus. The sequence goes on from NC_140453.1 coordinate 28,126,693, forward strand.
ATTCATGATTGTAGCTCGTGCAGACGAGGCCTGTTTAAATGACATATCCTGGTCAAACATGACTCCGAGGTGTTCACAGTCAAACTAGAGGCAAACATGATGCCAGAGTACATCTACAGTGAAGTGTAGAAGCAGCGGCAGTCTGATGCTGGGGGATGATTGCTGATTAAGGGTCAGGGTGAGACTCCAACAAACATGAACTCTGAGACTGTTAAAAGAAACATTTTTGCCTCAGCAGCATGAAGTTAATATGAAGAGCTGGGACAGACGTACTGCTGATGAAGGTCGGCACAGTTAGCTCTGAGGTTCAGTTCGGTTAAGTTCACTTTGTTGATGCTTTTCTTTCCTGTTTGGTTGATGAGCCAGTTTAGTGTGAACGCTGACCTGCTGAGGGACACCGAATATCAAACACTGTAAAACTATATTTACAGAGTGTTTGTGAGAAGCTTGTTAGCGTCTCTGTCTTTGTCTGAATCCGTTTTATGGCTGATTTAAGCAGCAGTTTGTCACGTTTCTGTTCTTGAAGGATCAAACATCCTGATATGTTGACATAATAATAGCAGCCACAGGACTCCTGTGAGTGCATCGGCCCAAACTGTCCCTTTTAAATTCAGTCCGTGTCTTTCTGATGGACATGACACAGTTTGATATTTACTGCAGTTTCATAAAGTTTGAGAAGAATGTGCTTTAAAGCAGCCGTGTTGTTGCATATGGTGAGGAGCTCATACAGAAGATCGCTCTGCTGTTTTTAGCTTGTTTGAGTGTCAGAGAAGCTGCAGGCTGAGAAGCCTTTAATATTACTCAGGAACATGCTGTGCATTCATAACTCTGACATGTGTTTGCAGTCCCATAACGATCGCACACACAGAGAAGACTTGATTCAAGCCTTTCAGGTTCCCAGCATCTGAATTGTTTGTGGGCCTGACAGTTTAAGCTGACTTTAAGATGAAGTGTTGAGCTTCAGTGTGGTGAGGCTGCTGAGGCCTCGGGCTGCAGTCTTCCTCTGATGGAGAAGTTTCTGCCGGACTTTCTTGGTTTTGTCCGTGGTCTCTCTACTGTCCTACTGTCCTACTGTCCTCTACTGTCCTCTTTCCTGTCTTCTCTTTAACCTCAAACCAAAACTGGTCAAAATGACGCATTTAAGTCTCGTGTTTTTCTCTCCGCCGTGAGAGAGAGCATGGCGAATCGTACTTTAGGACTTTGGTTACTTTCTGAAGTCCTTGAAACAACCGTTGTCGTTAAACCCTGAGGACATAAATAAAGCTGCACTGAGAGTTTGTGTTCATTTATTGTGTTATACTCTGCTTTTCTGCCAGCAGAGATGGAGGTGCTGTTGATGTTAGAACAAATCAAACAGGCTTCAGAAACAGAAATGTATGTGATTACACTCAAGCTGTATTCGAGTGTATCAACACTGAGTGTTGTAAATGTTGTCAGTGCGTGCATTTACGAACAGTTACTGACACGATTACATGCGAGCAGACACTCGTTCACACAGTCGTTGCCGTTTCACCGCCGCCGTCACAGCCGCCTGCTCGGAGCTCATCAGTTGCTATTTTTCGCTCGTCGTCAGCGCGTCAAACACGTTCTACCTGTAACACCAGTAAAAATAAAACGTGTTTCTGTCAGCTGAGAAGTGGATTAATTAACAGTGAATGTGAAAAATAAGCTGAATATTTGGTTCCACGTCACAGACGACACCGAGGTTTGTCTGATGTTGTAACTTCACACAGGACTGTTGGGTGGAAGTCCTAAACTTTGATAGAAACTAAAAAACTCAGTGAACTGTTGATTTTAATGCATTTACCACACAGCAGGTAAGCAGATCAGTATTTTACTGAAGCATGAACTCTGCTGAAGTTCCCCTGACTTCTCCTTCAGGGCTACCAGCGAGTCTCCCGTCAGTCTCTGCGTTTGTTCACTAGCAGAGCCGAGCGGTGCTTCGAGGAGTTTTCAGCCCCACAGACCTGCTGATGAGTCGTATTTATAATCCCAGACAGTCCAGAGCACTGACGTTATTCAGCTGCACTGATCGTCACTGTAACCTATGAGAACGGAAATGAAATCAGTGCTGAACAAGAGCCACAACCTGCCTGGTGTCCGGTGGATGATCCACATCCTGCTGTCTGTTAAGGAGACGCTGCTCTATGAAAGCACGTCAGCTCTTCTCTCACGTCCTCGGCTACAAAACTTTACATTGCAGTTGCAACAATTTAGCAACTTTCACATGTTGACAGTTGAACATAATTGAAATGCAACAATTCTGGTTTGTTTACATTTTCATAGAGAATAGAGATGGGTAATGTGATTACCCTCCAACAGTGACACAGTCACTTCCTGGCAGATGGTTGATGCGCTGTTTAACCCACGAGGCAGTGAAGCAGCTCCACGCTCTTCTTTCCTGATGATTTTTGAGGAAATGTAATAAAATGTGTTTGTGAAGGGATTAAACACGCAGTTTAAAGAGGCCAGTTTGGACCATTTTCATCGTTTGCAGAAGCGTGAGTCATTAAAAGTGTGCAGCGCTGACGTGCGCGTCTAATCGAGGACAGACTGAAGATATCACAGAAACTTTGTTCTGGGAGAAGCAAACATCACAACATCTCACATCAGCACATTTGTGTGTTATCAAATTGCTTCTTCCCACTGGCCTGTTTATTCGTGCTCGTCAGGAGCATTTGGACAGAAACAAAGCTCCGCCCCCCCGCCCCCCCTCTCCCCCAGCTGGGCTGCAAGAAGCTGTTCTGGATGCACTGACTTGTTGTTAATGTGCAAGCTGTGATGAGCTGACATTTGCCATTGACAGCTTTGTTCTGCATGAGTGTGTCTGCTCACTGTCAACAGAGTTGCACTGATTTCTGGCTAAATGCAGTCGCAGCACTGCGCGCCTCCCCCGGGCATCACAGAAGCCATTTCCTCTGCGAAGGTGCGCTAAAGCTGGCGAGCACACAAAGAGGAGAGCGTTGGTCCTCCTGCAGAAAGCTGCTCCCATCTCTGCTTTACTCCTGCAAATCCCATCTTCAGCTGTGGGATTTACAGGCTGGATAAACTCTCGGGCCAGGTCCACCAGCCTCTCCTCAAACGCTCGTTTAAATGCGACTCAGGTTTTACATCAATTTACTTTTTTCTTCTCTTAAATTCTCCTCAAGCGGCGTTGAAGAAAAACCCACTGTGATTGGTTGTGTCCAGGTTCGAGTGTTGAGTTGTTAATACTCAGGAAGACAGCATAACTGGGATGAAACCTTCCCTTTGTGCATCAGTTTCAGCTCTGCCGTTGTCTTGCGTTATAGATCGAGCCGTCTCGTTTACAGTGTCGCACGCTGACTCTTCTCTAAAAGCCTGAAGTCACAGTTTAGTTTAACTTGAGCCCAGCTGATGGAGGAGAGTCAACAAGATTTATCAAGAAGGAGCACAAGTTTAAAAGCTATTTGGAGGTGAGATTGTGGCCACTTCAGGCTAACTGATGTTGTCTGCTGGCTGCAGCTCTGCATCGCCCTGCTGTGGAAACCATTCAGACCTGAATGGTTTGCTGTGGAAACCATTCAGGTCTGCAGTCCACTGCTGCACACGCCTCGTGTGGCTCCTTTCTGCACCCACAGACATCTAAAGCTGGGGGCCTGCTGCAGGGGCCTGCAGGGGCCTGCAGGGGCCTGCAGGGGCCCACAAGCTTCATGATCACAGACCCTCCCCAGTCTGAGGGTCTTCTCTCCCACAGCATCGAGTCAAACATGTGCTGCCATAATTAAGCAGCTCTGGTGTGAATGTGCAGCAAAATGCACAAATGTCATATAGATAAAAAAGTATAACTGATTAATAAAATATCATGTTTCACACACACAGCAGTTATTAACTAGCAATGAAAAGTGTGTCGCTGTGTCAGCACATGATCGAGTTATTCATGCTGTTCGTCTGAACACAGAGAAAACGTCACAGTGAAAATCAGCAAAAACGGAGGAAAGTTGTGGAGATAAAAGCGTCTGTGACGACAGGACGAGCTGCTTCAGACTAAAGCTGCTGCGTAAAACCAAATGTTTGTCTCAGCCTGCACACATCGCTGACGTCTGTGTCTCTCCTCAACAGTGAGCTTCCTGGACTGCGGCGGGGGGACAGTCTGGTTCCAGGTGGAAGATAAACATGACTTCAGTGTGAACGAGGACGGTGGGGTCTACGCCCTGCACCACCTAAACCTGCGGGGAAAGGAGAAGGCTGTGCTGGTCTACGCCCATGACCTGCACACAAAACGGGTCTGGAAGGCCAGAATTCATCTCCGCGTTCATCCGAGCAACAGCACTCAAACTGAGGTAAAACTTTGTCTTTACAGTTTTCATGTTTTTGATATTCTCATGTTTGTCTTATATTTTGATAAGAGAGCTCCACCGACTCATCTGACTGTGCAGACTAATGAGGAACGCTGTTAACCAGTCATGAAGACGGGAACTGTCCATAAAGGACAAAACTATCTTTATACCAGGCTGTCAACATGTTACTGAGAGGTTTGAAGTTAGACGTGTTAACACGGGGGCCTGACTCACGTCTGTGCCAGAGTGTCAACCACAAATGAATTAGGTCGAATTAAACCAGGTAAACAAAATGTTTAGGAAACCAATAAAGGAGAAGCTCTGCTAACAGTGCAGATGATTGGTCCAGCATCACCATGACCAAGCCACGGCAGCCAAACAGCAAAGCACTGACATGCACGCGCCTCAGCTGCGATCATCATATCGTCCACGTGTTTATCAGAGCAGGCCGACAATCGAATCTCTAGTTTTGATTCTTTTATTGAAGTTTGAAAGTTCTTCATCTGCACAGGCAGAAACGTCCCTTTTTGAATAATAATGACTTCATTAACACGTTCAGAACTCGACAGTGCTAACACATACCTGTATGTGTATGTACCTGTCCACGTGTTTAACCCTTTAAGACCTACCATAGAACCAAGTCCGCCAGAGCTTATATTATATGTTTACATGCTGTGGAGCCATTTTTGGGAGCATTTCAAGTTGCTATACATCAATACAACCATTATAGCCCAGATTTTAATAATATGTCTGCATTAAGTGCATAGTAATTACATAAATTGCAAAAAAAGTGCAATAAACTACAAAAAAAATTGAAAATCGTTTTTGTTTTTTAACATATATTTCTAGTTAGAGAAATTTAAGAGGCTTATCCCTCAAAACTGTAAATACAAAAAAGTTGCACAAAATAGTTTCCCACCTCAGGAAATTTATTTTGAGTGTCTTCATAGTTTTATTTTTGAAATACACCAATTTTTATACACTGCAGGAAAAACAAAAATAAATATTATAATGCAAATTTGCAAAAAAAGCAGCATATGCATCAAAATAAACTATTTCCAGCAGTGCAATATGAGTCCTAAGCATCCCAGAAACCACACAGAAAGTCATAAAGTCAAACATAACTTTTAAAAACACCAGTATAAGCTCATGAGGCCCTGATGGTAAAAAACTACATTTCTACGAAAATGACGTCACTTCCGGTTTCGGGCAGGTCATGGTGGACATGCGATAGTTCGTGCTGACGTCTATTCCAACGTAGGAAGTGTCATGAACAGCTGATCTGATCGGCAAAGCGTGTTTCTGGAATATTATGTTTTTGTTGCTGCAAGTGCTTTTTATGCAGTTTTTGCAAAACTATATGTGGAAGGAAACTGTGACCGAGGACAAGCTGATGGCATAAGATGTAAGTACAACTCCTCCGGTTTCATATGCAAAAACAATAGTTGCTCTAGCTCACGTGGTTGCAGTGGATTTAAAAATAGTTACGCAAAACGGAGCGTGCAGCTCTGACCGGTTTTAAAGGGTTAAAGCTCGATGATCTAAGTTTATCACAGCAGGCTGACAATCGAATCTCTAGTTTTGATTCTTTTATTGAAGTTTGAAAGTTCTTCATCTGCACAGGCAGAAAAGTCCCTTTTTGAATAATAATGACTTCATTAACACGTTCAGAGCTCGACAGTGCTAACACATACCTGTATGCACGTCTGAGGAAGCCAGCGTGTGAGAGAAACCTCCCCCCTGCTTCAGCATGAGCAGATATAAAATCACAGCTTTTGCAGCCCAGCAGGCGTCTGAGGTTGGCCAAGTGCTGATTGCAGAGACAAAGCAAGTCAAACAGCCATCTGTTAGTTTGTTTCATGTACAACAGCGATAATAAGGCCCTCTGCATGTATTTAGACAAGGCAGCAGCTTTGATTGGCTGTTCTTATAAACAGGGCCCAGAAATAGCTGGCTGCCATATGCTTTAGCTGCTATCAGAATCGCTCGCTGCAGTCGGCGAGGACGAGAATCACAGAGGGTGAAAGAAGCTGTCAGCAATCCTTCGTAAGGACGACTCACGAGGACGAGCCGTCGCAGCTAACAGCCAGTCATTTGCCAGCAGCGTCGGCACCGAGGCCGTCAGCTGAGAGGCGGGACTGGGGTTGTTATCCAAAGGAAGTGTGGAGTGAGACAAACAGGCGTCACGTTTGCAGCTCGCCAGGCTCCACATGGCTGCAAATCCTCTGCGTGAAGTGTTGAGCCTTTGACCTTTGCTTGTTTTGGAAAAGTTAGACATCGGCGTGTTTATTCATCCCTACAGCGTTACAGTAGGTGTCACAACAACCAGAGACTTCACAGGGAACAGTGCTCTGTGTTGTTCAGAGTCAGCTGTCGGACTGAGAAGGATAAGCAGCCGCATTCATTCAGGTCAACTGACAGAGCCGAAGACGAAGTCGTGAATCAGCAGACGAGGGGGGGGGGTTACTCATCAGCTTCACCTGAATCAAATCAAATATCACAGCGGTGAAAATGATGAAGAGGAACAAATTATAGAGTGAAGTGTTATACAGACCTGCTCAGACAGTGGCAGACTCACACGAAGCCCAACAAACAGCAGCTACATAATTATCATATAAATGTGCTGAATCGCACACGTGTAATTACAGCGTGGAGCAGAGATGAGCCCAGCACCACCAGTCCGTGCACCTCGCTGCCACCAGTGTCACACAGGAGGCTGTGACGGCGAGTGGTTGGTGAGGTTAGCCATGAATGATGCTGAGGAAGAGTGAGCAAGGAACCTGAAAGATGAAGGACTGACAGGCAGGACACACAGTTGGCTGGCACACTCACACATATATATATACTAGGGGTGCAACGATACACAAAATTCACGGTTCGATATTTTTTCGATACAAAAAAAATATTCATGCTTTTTTAATTTGTCATTTATTAAAATTATAAATATATATTTTAACTCAAAAGTACAGTTTTTAAATTTAATGTTGCTGAAACAACAAAGTAATAAAAATAAATCTATCTGATGGAGAAATCACTCATCTTTGGAAAAGAGAGTTTATTACAGAGAAATGTCTCTTTCCAAAATAAAAGCTCTACTATACGCTTCTTCTGGGCTATATTCTCAGCAGCATATTAAACATATCAGGTCCCCATAAGGAGAATCATGTGCTAACGGCTGTCTAAATGACTCGGGTAAAGTTTGTAGCATGCATGCTTGTTGTTTTTGTCTGCTTCCACTTGTCTTTGCACGAGGATGATGTCGGAGTAAATGTGCAGTCATATTCGTTGTGTTCCCACTAGTGCTGTCAGCGTTAATCTGAAATGACGTTAACGCCACAACACGGCAAATCTCCGTTAACGAGCTACCGTGGATCGCCCCGTGCGTGGGGCTGGACGGCCAACACGTTAACGAGCTAACTGTGCTAACACACTAGTTCCCACCAATGTAAGTGAGCATTGCTGGCACATCCAACATACTGTTTTACTTTAGTCCATGACGCGCTTACCTTCAGGGTCACATGAAAACCAAAATAGGTCCAAACGCCAGATCTGAATGAGGGTGGGGGAGGTTCAGTTTGCCATGTTGCAACGAGCTTAGCTTCTGTCTTGCTAGCTTGCGCTGCGCTCAGTGGATCTGTGCTCGACAGTGCAGCCTAGGCGGAGTAGTCGAGCGCAGATCCACTGAGCGCTCAACACAGACAGCATCGTCAGAAGGAAAGTTGATAAAATAAATTACAAAAATGTTGTATTGTTCGATACATATGCGTACCGAACCGAAAGCACTGTATCGAACGGTTCAATATCGATACGAGTATCGTTGCACCCCTAATAAATATATGTATATATATATATATATATATAAGAGTAAGAACAAAAATGATAAAACTAGAGGACATGTCGACCACTAAAGCTGATGAACGCTCTGCCTGAGCCTCCATAATGTTGCACGTATCCATTGAATGAGTCACGTCCTCTCAGTTTCATTTATTTTCCTCGTCTTCTTTCATATTTTTGGTCATTGCTAAGAAATGAGAGTTTTTAACTCCACACGTATCAAATCGTTGTTTAAAACAGACCTCTGTTTTGCTCCTACACAGACGAGCTGGTTTCTAATGAGAAGACAAATAAGAAGAAAGTATGAACTGTGCTCCAAATCACTGTCAATCGTTCATTCAGGCGTTTTTTCAGTGATGTCGAATCCATCGTGTTTGCTTTAAAAAGGGAATAAAATGTTGGAAACACAGAAGAGTAAGTCTGTTTGACCTCAGATGATTCTTTGCTCTGCTGGCTGGAAACAACGCTTCTGTTCAGTCAGTGCTGCTGGTGATATATTAACATAATTTATTGTGCCGTGTATCATATGAATCCATTGTACTGTATGTCAGAGTACTCTTGCTATAACAGTTAATTGAATCAGGTCCTGCAGAGAGCAGCCCTCCCCGTCTCCAAGGTCAGGGGCTGCACGGCTCCTGTGCAGGTGCATTGTGGGAGAGTAAATGAGAGGCTCCTTCCTTTTTTTCTTATCGTCGTCTGTGAGGCCTGCAGCGTCACTGCAGATCTGTGGCTGTGGAGGACACACACACACACGCCCACACATGGTGACAGGTGGTGGTCATTTATCAGGCAGACTATAATGAGAGCATTAATCCAAGCCACTGGAATGAGGTCAGAAATACCCTGAGTCACCGAGCCGTCCCTGCGCTGTGTGTGTGTGTGTGTGTGTGTGTGTGTGTGTGTGTGTGTGTGTGTGTGTAACCCTGAGCTGAATATACACGGTGCTTGTTTACTGTCTCTGCAGGTAAAGCCCAGTGATGCAACACTGACTCAGCAGGTACCAGAGATCCTGTTTCCATGGCGCAGCGTGGTTGTCAGAGGCGATGGTACTCTGAGGCGGGTGAAGAGGGACTGGGTCATTCCGCCTATCAACGTTCCCGAGAACTCGCGAGGACAGTTCCCCGAGGACCTAGTCAGAGTAAGACACACACAGACACACACATCGAGTCTTACCGTGGCTGTGAGGACTGAAGAGAAGGAAACAGGGAAAACAAACAGGAAAATAAAGCAAAGAGCAAAATGTCTGAAAAAGACGATCAAATGTGACCCAAATGGAGAGAAATGACAAAATAAAGCTAATGAAACAGGAAACAGGATCCTTGTTAGCCTGCTTCAACAATAAGCTAATGCAGCCTGACAGAGTACTATAGCAGCTAGCAGCTATGCACCAGCATACTGTGTATAAGAGATGGATGTAGTGATCTTTGACATCCATAATGATATGACGATGATAATTAGTGATGTGTGGATCGATCCTGAAATATCGATTCAGTCGTTTATTGATTCTCACATCAAAATATCGATATTTTAGTCATTTGGGGTAAATGTGTAGTTTATCATTAACAGGAACACAGTGGAACCTATTTCATTCAGATCGTCTAATCTGGAAGGAACTACTTCCTCTTCCGCCTTTCATACTCATGTGTGAAGCACGGCTGTATAAATGTGGCAGCCTCTGGCGTGCGCACTCACAACAAAGGCTGAGCGTGATTGGAGTCATGTGTGGACGTGTTTTACCTCCACAAACAGCCGAGACGTGGTTTGTGATACATGTGGCAAGAAAGTGAGGTGTTGTGGTAACACCACTGACCTCGTCAAACTCCTCAGAGTAAATCATATCACAGAATATGACGAGCGTATGTGGAGGCGAACTGAAGAGGAGGACAGGTGCTGCTAGGGCGAGACAGACGTCTCAGGGAGTCCTTTAGTGCTGCAGCTCAGCAAGGTGTTCAAATAACTTCAGGTTTTTTATTTCTATATGATAATTCTGCATTATTAAGTGATAAGAACAAGTAATCTGATGTCCTGTAATCATTATGGCGCTATAATTTCAAATACAATAAATAAAATATGTTTTTGTACAAAGTATCGGATCAGTATCGTCGATACCACCCTGAGTATTACTTGGTTTGGGATCGGAAAGGAAAGGAATCGCACATCACTAATGATAATCCTGCTGATATTTAGTGCATGATGCTATCAGCCTAGCCTGCTTGGTTAGCAGGGTACGGCCATAAATGTGCATCTCAGAGCAGTGTTTCCCACGAGTGTTTGTGGAGCAGAGGAGGGACACAGACAAGAACATTTATGATTGACATTAACAAGTTTATCCTCTGAAAATATTTGATTTTCCAAAAGCTTTGTGAGACCTAAACAATAAACCAGCTCTCAATGAGTCTCATATCCTGTGGTTTAACTTCAGCTTCACTAATGAGCTCAGCTGTCCTCGGACGCAGTACCAGCTGCAGCCAGTCGCACACTCGAGACAGGAAGCAGCTAGCTGGTTAGCAGCGCCTGAGCTGAACAAAGGGAAGGATTGTAAACTAGTAAATCCAACTAAGCACACATATGCCTGCAGATAGACAGATACCTGCTAGGAGATTGCTGGAAACACTGCTGCACAGACTGAATAATCAGTACAATCAGCCATGCAGCAAGCTGTAATATTTCTCACATAATTGCATTAAAATATGCAAAAAGCAGCAGCTTCAGTTAAGCGACTGACATTACATGACATTAGATGAGGTGTGGACTGTGATGGCACACATCTGTCACAGCAAAAACATCAGCTTTCAGGTGGATCGTAGAGAAGTTTACCATTAATTCACAAATTTAACAGATATGTTCATGAACTTTGTCTTAAAAGGTAAAAGATGTAAGTTGGTGTCAAACAGAGTATTTTAACAAGAGTCTGTGTGGAATCACTGGACTGTGAGTCAACCTCAACTGGTCCAGAACAACAAATCGACTTCTCTTCACTTCTCTTCACTTCTCAGCCCTGAATGCTGCAGCGTGCACTGAAAAAAGGCCATGTTGGGTTTACACAGCAGTGGACTCTGGCTGCACACAAATGATTTGCTTTGGCAGAAACTTAAATGTTCAATAAACCTGTTGTGTGTTCAGAAAACGCGATTGAAACATGTTCAGATGAAGTAAGTTGAACTGAATGTTTGAATCCTTCATAATTTTGTCATTTTATTTCAACACTATTCAATAACTGTTACCCCGATACTGCTCGGTCACTTAAATACCACATGTTGTCTTCATATTACATAATGTTCAACAAAGTCTAGAGTCTGGTTAAACATTGAAGGGATCTACAACAACTACCATCCTCCTGTCGTTAGCCTGGTTGCAGGGGCATAACCCTAGAGCAACAGGTTACACCCTGGACAGCTCACCAGTCTGTCACATAGAGACAAACATCCATTTGCGCCAGATTGCGGGTTCGAACCCAGGACCTGCTTACTGTGAGGCAACAGCACGAACCACCAATCCTGGCCTATCACAAAAAGCTTTGATTTCAAGGCTACGTTTTTGTCCTTGACAGGTTAAACCACAATAAATAGCGCTAGCATGCACGGGGCGTGTAGTTGTCTGCCTCCAGTGAATTTCATGAGTCCAGCAACTAACCACTCTGACTAGATTGTATCAGGTCATCTTAACAAGAACAAGTGAAGTTGTTGAATTTCGTACAGATCTTTCATGATTTAATTACGTAAAATTTTTGTGTTCAAATTACGAGTTAGACTTTTTGAATATAACGACCACCCAATGATCTTTTTTTGGTAAACCAAAAGAAGTAGCGGCGGCTGCTCGACTCGACTGAGACGGACGCCTTCCTCAAACCACGATGCAAAGCGAGACTGAAATCCCGTGCGAGATTTAACATTGCTGTATTATTGACTTACTTCACTCGAACATGATATGAACAATTTAATCTACCTGCTCTGCATATCATGTGGTTTCTGCACTATATAGTTACACTTAACTTTAAAGCCTGAGGCACTTGTGTTAAAGACACGATGCGTACGTAAATCCAAGAGCCGGCCAATCCCTTTTTTTAGAAACACTTAAAGGGTCACATCCAGTGACCTCAGAGCCAATCAGAGATTTACAGCGGCAGTAAATTTTAGAGCAGACATGCACGTATGAATAAAACATGAACTCAATGATGACATCTATGAAGAGTCCAAATATGATGATAAAACACTACTAATGCTGAGTTAGACAAGTGTGCCGTGAAAAATGAGTAGTGTCTGTGCCTTCAAAGCACAAAATAAAACCTTGCTTACCGAGGTCCATGTGGAAATATATCGAAGCTAAACAAGTTCTGATGCTGGCCTTCGTCATTCTTCAGAAACCTCTTCTTCAGCAGAGCTGGAGTCGTCTCTGTCGGGCTAGTTCAGCTGCGTTTGTGCAGAGGCTGCAGGCAGGGCAGCTACACTTGGGTCGGAGAGCTGGACCATTGTTCATATTCAAATAAACTTGGTTCTTTTTTAAAGGAATATTTTCATTTAAATATAATTTTAATTTTGATCAACAGAGATGGTTTCAGTGGTTTAGTCGGGATATGAGCAGTGCTTTCTCTACATGTTAGCAGACTTCATGTTACAGCTACATTCACTCCCAAAGCTTAGTGAGAGTCACAGTATCCATCATCTAAACTCTGCACTAAGACATGAGGCTCTTTGTTCCTCATGAATCAGACGTAGCTCTGCTTCCTGTAACCCCATGACCTTTGGCAACATTTCTTCTGACACAGCACACATGTAATAAATCACTTTAGTTAAGTTACTTTTAACAATGGCAGCCTTGCAGAGCAAACAGCCTCCACACATAATACGTAATTATTATGAAACCAGTTATGCAGCTGTGACTGCTGTAATAGAGATGAAGTAGGTAGAGAAATGCAGCGGCAGTGTTAGCCTCGGTATGAACTATTTTATCCAGCAGGAGCCTCAAACTCACACTGTTTGATCCTCAGGGAGTCAGACACGTAGATCTATAATCTACTTTTTTAAGTGTAAAGAACTGTGAGTCTGTTCTAATATCTCAAAGCAGAACACAAACAGCAAAACAACCAAATGTCAACATTATTTCTTACAAATGCACATTCAACCTAAGAGCAGCAACTTTGGCATACTGGCTGTTTGGAGCTGTGTATATGCAGGAGATGCAGTGCTGTTATATGTGGCCTTTGCAGAATATGAGACTACATGTCAGTGCTGGTCCATTTCTACATGTAACTTTAGGAAAAATAGTCTGTGTTGTGAAAGCTCCGGCAGGTCTGTGCTCTTTAGCGCACAATGAGCCGTGCAGATGGAGAAAGAGGCAGCTTACCTTTCAGACTGAATTTGATTTGTGCATGGATCATTTATTCTTTGCTTCTGTTTGAGTGATTTTGATGAGTGTAGCCTTCCCTCTGGCTCCGCCCACGTCTTCATCTTTTTCTGAGACTTGTAAACATGTGTGTGCATGTCGAGTATCTTTGCAGCACCCCCTCGCTCTTTAATGCCGTGATGATGTGGACAATGTGCAGGATATTGAAGGTGCTCCAGACATCACAGTTTATTTTAGCTTCGCCACAAATCACATTTCCTTTGCTGAGCTGCTCCAGGCTCCTGCTGCGTGCTGCCTGTGCAAGCCTAAAGTCATCGTGACACACAAGACACATCCAGGTCAAACTCACAACGTAGCTCCACTTTTGGTGTCATTATATTCTTACATTTATAAAAAGATGGCAGTCGTGCTCAGCAGAGAGAAGCAGCTCCCAGAATACATGACAGCAGCAGATGCTCACAAAGAAACTTCAACGTAGAAAGTTTGTTTTTTAATCCAGATTTGCTGTTATTTACCACCGTCACTGCTCTGCCAGCTCTGCGTTTCCTGTAGTAAACACTTCCTGTGCCCTTTGTTTTTCTCTCTATTTTTTAGATCCGCTCAGACCGGGATAAGAACCGAATGCTGCGCTACAGTGTGACGGGACCTGGGGCTGACCAGCCTCCCACTGGGATCTTCATCATTAACCCCATCTCAGGCCAGCTGTCGGTCACCAAGCCTCTGGACAGAGAGCACATCTCCAATTTCCACGTAAGACTGTGGGCGTGACAGCGAAGGTCAAAGACGCAGCAAATGATGAATGCTTTAGTGATCGGTGTGTTAGCTCCTCTGGCTGCATGTTAAACCGAGGTCTGTGGTTAATATGCGATACAAACGTCTGCAGCGTTGCGTCTCGGTTCCTTCTTCTGTTGCTGCTGAGCGTTTATTCCGTTCTTGCATGGTAGATATGTCACAGTGTTAGTGTGTGCTCTTCAAAGTGTTTTCTGTGGCCAGCCAAAGATGGGCTCTTTCTATTTAAGTAACTTTAAAAGTACTAAAAGTTTCACCTTAGATTACATAAAATGCGGTTTGACACTAACACTTAGGACCTGCCTCTGCAGGCACGAGTCTGCTCCCAGTCAGCACGCTGCTCTGTGTCATCCCTCGCGTTTTCATGTTATATCTGTGCTGTCACTCTCTCCTGGATTTATTCTCTCTCATGCAGAGATGATGAAGAAATTCCTTTAAAAATGCCACTTGGTGTTTGCTTACTATATCTGCTACCGTCACAAACAGCTCCGAGAGCAGAGTCTAACCTTTTGATCTGTAGGAATGCACACACAACTCACACGGGGGAGTGGAAATCTGGAGTCGCAGCAGGTTGATTTGCATTTAAGCTGTGTGATGAATATTCATGTGATTGGATGTAGTTGTCAGAGCTAGGAGCTGGGATTGGCCTGCATGTTTATTCATGAGGGAGGCTTTGGCTCTTTGAGAGCCTCATACAGATGCACTGTAAAGGAATGACTTATCAGGGCCAATCAATACCTATATTCAGCATCTTTGACCACATTATGCTGAATAAATACATCACATATGCACCTGATTTAAACATCAAAAATAAAATAGATGTTTGATTTTCAAAGTTGGGAATATGTTCCTTGAAAAGTTGTTTTTCCAAAGTTTTGTGTTAGCTTTGATGGTTTTGATCTTTGAGCAGATTATTTAATATTAATTACAAAGCACTGTTTTGTAGCTTTTATGCTGAAACCTCCAGAGATGCATTCAACTACACAACAAATGGCATATAGCATGTTTTCTGCAGGTGCTGGTATAAACTTTAGGCTGCATACATGTTATTCTAAAGTAATCATCCCAGAGCATCTCCAAATTCTGCACAGTTTGGTCTTTGGCACATGTGCCGTGACCGACCAGTATTCGAATAATAAGCAGTTTAAGGGTCCTCTTTCAGTATATAGGTGGTCCACACCATGTCTGATCACCAAAGTCCAATTCCACTGATGTGTGTCATGACTGTGTTAGGCCACAGAGCACGTACCCCGTCCTGCTTCAAGGGATAGTCTGGGCCGTGGCTTAGTTGAACTCACAGTGCGCTTGAAGTGTGATCGCTATGTGCAGTAAAGCAACACGCGCTTCCTGAACCACAGCTGCCTCTGCAATAATCACTGTTAGCTATTTCATTCATTGATTGTTCTTTAAGGCATTCGAGAGGACCATATGATTCACACGCTGGTGCAAAACGTTTTTCCAAGATGAAACAACAAAATGCATTAAAATTGCCAGGAAAGGAGTATTTATGTAACAGGTGTACAAACTGTATTGTGCACAGGGTTGTTGCAGCCTGGGCTGGAGGCACAAGTGCATGTGGGTCAGTGTGTACATGCATTTCTGAAATAAATCGGTTCATAAAGGTGAAATGTTTAGCAAAACAAAATGGTCACAACCACTTATTAAGAGTAGTGCTAGTGCAGTGTGAGTGTAGTGTGAGTGTAGTGTAAGTGAGGTGTGAGTGCAGTGCGAGTGTAGTGTAAGTGAGGTGTGAGTGTAGTGCGAGTGTGAGTGTAGTGTAAGTGTGACTGTAGTTTGAGTGTAGTGTAAGTGAGGTGTGAGTGTAGTGCGAGTGTAATGTAAGTGAGGTGTGAGTGTAGTGTAAGTGAGATGCGAGTGTAGTGTAAGTGTAGTGCGAGTGAGTGTAGTGCAAGTGTGACTGTAGTTTGAGTGTAGTGTAAGTGTAGTGTGAGTGTAGTGGGAGTGCAGTGTAAGTGTAGTGTGTGTGTAGTGTAAGTGTAGTGCGAGTGTAGTGCGAGTGTAAGTGTAGTGTGAGTGTAGTGTGTGTAATGTAAGTGTAGTGTGTGTGTAGTGTAAGTGTAGTGCGAGTGTAGTGTGAGTGTAGTGCAAGTGTGAGTGTAGTTTGAGTGTAGTGTAAGTGTAGTGCGAGTGTGACTGTAGTGCAAGTGTGATTGTAGTTTGAGTGTAGTGTAAGTGAGGTGTGAGTGTAGTGTAAGTGAGGTCTGAGTGTAGTGTAAGTGTAGTGCGAGTGTGAGTGTAGTGTAAGTGTAGTGCAAGTGTGAGTGCAGTGTGAGTGTAGTTCAGGTGTAGTGTGAGTGTAGTGCAAGTGTGACTGTAGTTTGAGTGTAGTGTAAGTGAGGTGTGAGTGTAGTGTGAGTGTAGTGCGAGTGTAGTGCGAGTGTGACTGTAGTGCAAGTGTGATTGTAGTTTGAGTGTAAGTGTAAGTGAGGTGTGAGCGTAGTGTAAGTGTAGTGCGAGTGTAGTGCGAGTGTGACTGTAGTTTGAGTGTAGTGTAAGTGAGGTGTGAGTGTAGTGTAAGTGAGGTCTGAGTGTAGTGCGAGTGTGAGTGTAGTGTAAGTGTAGTGCAAGTGTAGTGCAAGTGTGAGTGCAGTGTGAGTGTAGTTCAGGTGTAGTGTGAGTGTAGTGCAAGTGTGACTGTAGTTTGAGTGTAGTGTAAGTGAGGTGTGAGTGTAGTGCGAGTGTAATGTAAGTGAGGTGTGAGTGTAGTGTAAGTGAGATGCGAGTGTAGTGTAAGTGTAGTGCGAGTGTGAGTGTAGTGCAAGTGTGACTGTAGTTTGAGTCTAGTGTAAGTGTAGTGTGAGTGTAGTGGGAGTGCAGTGTAAGTGTAGTGTGTGTGTAGTGTAAGTGTAGTGCGAGTGTAGTGTAAGTGTAGTGCGAGTGTAAGTGTAGTGTGAGTGTAGTGTGTGTAGTGTGAGTGTAGTGTGTGTAGTGTAAGAGTAGTGTGTGTGTAGTGTAAGTGTAGTGCGAGTGTAGTTTGAGTGTAGTGTGAGTGTAGTGCAAGTGTGAGTGTAGTTTGAGTGTAGTGTAAGTGTAGTGCGAGTGTGACTGTAGTGCAAGTGTGATTGTAGTTTAAGTGTAAGTGAGGTGTGAGCGTAGTGTAAGTGTAGTGCGAGTGTAGTGCGAGTGTGACTGTAGTTTGAGTGTAGTGTAACTGAGGTGTGAGTGTAGTGTAAGTGAGGTCTGAGTGTAGTGTAAGTGTAGTGCGAGTGTGAGTGTAGTGTAAGTGTAGTGCAAGTGTAGTGCAAGTGTGAGTGCAGTGTGAGTGTAGTTCAGGTGTAGTGTGAGTGTAGTGCAAGTGTGACTGTAGTTTGAGTGTAGTGTAAGTGAGGTGTGAGTGTAGTGTGAGTGTAGTGCGAGTGTAGTGCGAGTGTAGTGTAAGTGAGGTGTGAGTGTAGTGTGAGTGTAGTGTAAGTGAGATGCGAGTGTAGTGTAAGTTTAGTGCGAGTGTGACTGTAGTGCAAGTGTGATTGTAGTTTGAGTGTAAGTGTAAGTGAGGTGTGAGCGTAGTGTAAGTGTAGTGCGAGTGTAGTGCGAGTGTGACTGTAGTTTGAGTGTAGTGTAAGTGAGGTGTGAGTGTAGTGTGAGTGTAGTGTAAGTGTAGTGTGACTGTAGTGCGAGTGTAAGTGTAGTGTGAGTGTAGTGGGAGTGCAGTGTAAGTGTAGTGTGTGTGTAGTGTAAGTGTAGTGCGAGTGTAGTGTAAGTGTAGTGCGAGTGTAAGTGTAGTGTGAGTGTAGTGTGTGTAGTGCAAGTGTGAGTGTAGTTTGAGTGTAGTGTAAGTGTAGTGCGAGTGTGACTGTAGTGCAAGTGTGATTGTAGTTTGAGTGTAAGTGTAAGTGAGGTGTGAGCGTAGTGTAAGTGTAGTGCGAGTGTAGTGCGAGTGTGACTGTAGTTTGAATGTAGTGTAAGTGAGGTGTGAGTGTAGTGTAAGTGAGGTCTGAGTGTAGTGTAAGTGTAGTGCGAGTGTGAGTGTAGTGTAAGTGTAGTACAAGTGTAGTGCAAGTGTGAGTGCAGTGTAAGTGAGGTGTGAGTGTAGTGTGAGTGTAGTGTAAGTGTAGTGTGACTGTAGTGCGAGTGTAAGTGTAGTGTGAGTGTAGTGGGAGTGCAGTGTAAGTGTAGTGTGTGTGTAGTGTAAGTGTAGTGTGTGTGTAGTGCGAGTGTAGTGCGACGGTAGTTTGAGTGTAGTGTGAGTGTAGTGTAAGTGTAGTGCAAGTGTAAGTGTAGTGCAAGTGTGACTGTTGTTTGAGTGTAGTGTAAGTGAGGTGTGAGTGTAGTGCAAGTGTAGTGTGAGTGTAGTGTAAGTGTAGTGCAACTTTAGTGCGAGTGTAAGTGTAGTGGGAGTGTAGTGTAAGTGTAGTGCGAGTGTAGTTTGAGTGTAGTGTGAGTGTAGTGCAAGTGTGAATGTAGTGTAAGTGTAGTGCGAGTGTGAGTGTAGTTTGAGTGTAGTGTGGGTGTAGTGCAAGTGTGAGTATAGTTTGAGTGTAGTGTAAGTGTGGTGCGAGTGTGAGTGTAGTGTGACTGTAGTGTAAGTGTTGTGTGAGTGTAGTGTAAGTGAGGTGTGAGTGTAGTGCAAGTGTGACTGTAGTGTGAGTGTAGTGTAAGTGAGGTGTGAGTGTAGTGTGAGCGTAGTGTGAGTGTAGTGTAAGTGTAGTGCGAGTGTGGTGTGAGTGTAGTGTAAGTGTAGTGCAAGTGTGAGTGCAGTGTAAGTGAGGTGTGAGTGTAGTGTGAGTGTAGTGTAAGTGTAGTGTGACTGTAGTGCGAGTGTAAGTGTAGTGTGAGTGTAGTGGGAGTGCAGTGTAAGTGTAGTGTGTGTGTAGTGTAAGTGTAGTGTGACTGTAGTGCGAGTGTAAGTGTAGTGTGAGTGTAGTGGGAGTGCAGTGTAAGTGTAGTGTGTGTGTAGTGTAAGTGTAGTGCGAGTGTAGTGCGAGTGTGAGTGTAGTGTGTGTAGTGCAAGTGTGAGTGTAGTTTGAGTGTAGTGTAAGTGTAGTGCGAGTGTGACTGTAGTGCAAGTGTGATTGTAGTTTGAGTGTAAGTGTAAGTGAGGTGTGAGCGTAGTGTAAGTGTAGTGCGAGTGTAGTGCGAGTGTGACTGTAGTTTGAGTGTAGTGTAAGTGAGGTGTGAGTGTAGTGTAAGGGAGGTCTGAGTGTAGTGTAAGTGTAGTGCGAGTGTGAGTGTAGTGTAAGTGTAGTACAAGTGTAGTGCAAGTGTGAGTGCAGTGTAAGTGAGGTGTGAGTGTAGTGTGAGTGTAGTGTAAGTGTAGTGTGACTGTAGTGTGACTGTAGTGCGAGTGTAAGTGTAGTGTGAGTGTAGTGGGAGTGCAGTGTAAGTGTAGTGTGTGTGTAGTGTAAGTTTAGTGTGTGTGTAGTGCGAGTGTAGTGCGACGGTAGTTTGAGTGTAGTGTGAGTGTAGTGTAAGTGTAGTGCAAGTGTAAGTGTAGTGCAAGTGTGACTGTTGTTTGAGTGTAGTGTAAGTGAGGTGTGAGTGTAGTGCAAGTGTAGTGTGAGTGTAGTGTAAGTGTAGTGCAACTTTAGTGCGAGTGTAAGTGTAGTGGGAGTGTAGTGTAAGTGTAGTGCGAGTGTAGTTTGAGTGTAGTGTGAGTGTAGTGCAAGTGTGAATGTAGTGTAAGTGTAGTGCGAGTGTGAGTGTAGTTTGAGTGTAGTGTGAGTGTAGTGCAAGTGTGAGTATAGTTTGAGTGTAGTGTAAGTGTAGTGCGAGTGTGAGTGTAGTGTGACTGTAGTGTAAGTGTTGTGTGAGTGTAGTGTAAGTGAGGTGTGAGTGTAGTGCAAGTGTGACTGTAGTGTGAGTGTAGTGTAAGTGAGGTGTGAGTGTAGTGTGAGCGTAGTGTGAGTGTAGTGTAAGTGTAGTGCGAGTGTGGTGTGAGTGTAGTGTAAGTGTAGTGCAAGTGTGAGTGCAGTGTAAGTGAGGTGTGAGTGTAGTGTGAGTGTAGTGTAAGTGTAGTGTGACTGTAGTGCGAGTGTAAGTGTAGTGTGAGTGTAGTGGGAGTGCAGTGTAAGTGTAGTGTGTGTGTAGTGTAAGTGTAGTGTGTGTGTAGTGCGAGTGTAGTGCGACGGTAGTTTGAGTGTAGTGTGAGTGTAGTGTAAGTGTAGTGCAAGTGTAAGTGTAGTGCAAGTGTGACTGTTGTTTGAGTGTAGTGTAAGTGAGGTGTGAGTGTAGTGCAAGTGTAGTGTGAGTGTAGTGTAAGTGTAGTGCAACTTTAGTGCGAGTGTAAGTGTAGTGGGAGTGTAGTTTGAGTGTAGTGTGAGTGTAGTGCAAGTGTGAATGTAGTGTAAGTGTAGTGCGAGTGTGAGTGTAGTTTGAGTGTAGTGTGAGTGTAGTGCAAGTGTGAGTATAGTTTGAGTGTAGTGTAAGTGTAGTGCGAGTGTGAGTGTAGTGTGACTGTAGTGTAAGTGTTGTGTGAGTGTAGTGTAAGTGAGGTGTGAGTGTAGTGCAAGTGTGACTGTAGTGTGAGTGTAGTGTAAGTGAGGTGTGAGTGTAGTGTGAGCGTAGTGTGAGTGTAGTGTAAGTGTAGTGCGAGTGTGGTGTGAGTGTAGTGCGAGTGTAAGTGAGGTGTGAGCGTAGTGTAAGTGTAGTGCGAGTGTAGTGCGAGTGTGACTGTAGTTTGAGTGTAGTGTAAGTGAGGTGTGAGTGTAGTGTGAGTGTAGTGTAAGTGTAGTGTGACTGTAGTGCGAGTGTAAGTGTAGTTTGAGTGTAGTGGGAGTGCAGTGTAAGTGTAGTGTGTGTGTAGTGTAAGTGTAGTGCGAGTGTAGTGTAAGTGTAGTGCGAGTGTAAGTGTAGTGTGAGTGTAGTGTGTGTAGTGCAAGTGTGAGTGTAGTTTGAGTGTAGTGTAAGTGTAGTGCAAGTGTGACTGTAGTGCAAGTGTGATTGTAGTTTGAGTGTAAGTGTAAGTGAGGTGTGAGCGTAGTGTAAGTGTAGTGCGAGTGTAGTGCGAGTGTGACTGTAGTTTGAGTGTAGTGTAAGTGAGGTGTGAGTGTAGTGTAAGTGAGGTCTGAGTGTAGTGTAAGTGTAGTGCGAGTGTAGTGTAAGTGTAGTACAAGTGTAGTGCAAGTGTGAGTGCAGTGTAAGTGAGGTGTGAGTGTAGTGTGAGTGTAGTGTAAGTGTAGTGTGACTGTAGTGCGAGTGTAAGTGTAGTGTGAGTGTAGTGGGAGTGCAGTGTAAGTGTAGTGTGTGTGTAGTGTAAGTGTAGTGTGTGTGTAGTGCGAGTGTAGTGCGACGGTAGTTTGAGTGTAGTGTGAGTGTAGTGTAAGTGTAGTGCAAGTGTAAGTGTAGTGCAAGTGTGACTGTTGTTTGAGTGTAGTGTAAGTGAGGTGTGAGTGTAGTGCAAGTGTAGTGTGAGTGTAGTGTAAGTGTAGTGCGAGTGTGAGTGTAGTGTGAGTGTAGTGTAAGTGAGGTGTGAGTGTAGTGCAAGTGTGACTGTAGTTTGAGTGTAGTGCGAGTGTAGTGTGAGTGTGGTGTGAGTGTAGTGTGAGTGTAGTGTAAGTGTAGTGTGACTGTAGTGTAACTGCAGTGTGAGTGTAGTGTGAGTGTAGTGTAAGTGTAGTGCGAGTGTGAGCGTAGTGCAAGTGTGACTGTAGTTTGAGTTTAGTGTAAGTGAGGTGTGAGTGTAGTGCAAGTGTGACTGTAGTTTGAGTGTAGTGTAAGTGAGGTGTGAGTGTAGTGTGAGCGTAGTGTAAGTGTAGTGTGAGTGTAGTGCGAGTGTAGTGTGAGTGTAGTTTGACTGTAGTGTAAGTGTAGTGCGAGTGTGAGTGTAGTGTGAGTGTAGTGTAAGTGAGGTGTGAGTGTAGTGCAAGTGTGACTGTAGTTTGAGTGTAGTGCGAGTGTGACTGTAGTTTGAGTGTAGTGTAAGTGCGGTGTGAGTGTAGTGTGAGTGTAGTGTAAGTGTAGTGTGAGTGTAGTGTGAGTGTAGTTTGAGTGTAGTGTAAGTGTAGTGCGAGTGTGAGTGTAGTGTGAGTGTAGTGTAAGTGAGGTGTGAGTGTAGTGTGAGCGTAGTGTGAGTATAGTGTGAGTGTAGTTTGAGTGTAGTGCGAGTGTGAGTGTAGTGTGAGCGTAGTGTAAGTGTAGTGCGAGTGTAGTGTAAGTGTAGTGCGAGTGTGATTGTAGTGTGAGTGTGAGTGTAGTTCAAGTGTAGTGTGAGTGTAGTGTAAGTGAGGTGTGAGTGTAGTGTGAGCGTAGTGTAAGTGTAGTGTGAGTGTAGTTTAAGTGTAGTGTGAGTGTAGTTTGAGTGTAGTGTAAGTGTCGTGCGAGTGTAGTGCAAGTGTAGTGTAAGTGTGTGTGTAGTTTGAGTGTAGTGCGAGTGTGAGAGTAGTGTGAGAGTAGTGTGAGTGTAGTGCGAGTGTATTGTGAGTGTGAGAGTAGTGTGAGTGTAGTGCGAGTGTAGTGTCAGTGTAGTGCGAGTGTGAGCATGTGTCCTGACTTTAGGGACAATCAAAAGGCCAGTACCAGAGGACTTCAGGGTCCGCGAGGGTTCATATGGTAAAAGCAGATGTGAGAGATAAGAAGACCATTAAGACATTTAAAAACCAGTAAAAGAACTTTAAAATCGATCCTGAAACAGACGGGGAGCCCTTGCAGCGATTCTATCAAAGGCTGCGCTTAGATCCAGCAGCACCAGGACTGAGAGCTTTTGGGAGTCCCAGTTACATCTAAGATCATTTAAAACCTTTAGGAGAGCAGTCTCTGTGCTGTGGTTCACCCTGAATCCAGACTGGAATATCTCCAGGATCTGTCTATCATTCAGAAAATCATTAATCTGAGTAAAAACACGTTTTTCTAAAGTTTTACTTACAAATGGTGAGTTGGATACAGGTCTGTAGTTATTAAAATCATTACAGTCCAAATTGCTCTTCTTCAGAAGGGGCCTCACCACCGCCGTTTTAAAGGCAGCAGGGAAGACACCCAACTGAAGAGAGCAATTTATCATGTATAAAAGCTCAGCTTCAAAAAATCCATAAAGTGAAGAGGGGATAAAATATCAGATCTGATGGCGCTGACTTTTCCCCTGAAGTGGTCTGCAAACTGCTCACACAGCGAGTCTGTGGGAGCTGTTAAAATCAGGGTTAAATAAATGATCTATGGTGGAAAAGAGGACCTTGGGATCATTTTCGTTATTACTGATTATTTTGGTGAAGTATGAATTTCTTGAATTCCTTAGTGTATTATTGTACATTTTAAGTTGCAAAGTATTTGATGGTTGGTTGCATTTTTATTTTTCCTCCATCTCCTTTCTGCTGCCCTGCAATTCCTTTTGAGTTTTTTGACTTCTTCGTTTCTCCAGGGTGATAAATGTTTTACGTTAATCATTTTGGTGGTGAGTGGAGCAACGGAGTCAAGGCTTTTCTTCAGTTTGCTGTTAAAATGATTAAAAATAAAATCACAGGGTGCAGGTAAAATCACAGGGGGGCATTCGTCTAAAACCCTGGTAAAATTTGCAGCCACTTCAGAGGTTAGATAGCGCCTCCTCACAGTTCGCACTGAGGTCTCCCGCTGAATAAAACCGATGATGTTAAAAAACACACAGTAGTGGTCAGAGACAGCCAAGTCAACAACAGAGGACACGCTGGTGGACAGCTCATGGGTGACGACCAGGTCCAGGGTGTGTCCTCTGTTGTGAGTCGGCTGCGTGACGTGCAGGTAAAATCCAAACAGTGAAGCATGTTTAAGAATTCTTTTGATGCAGGGTCAGAAGGATTATCTATGTGCAGGTTAAAATCACCGGTTAGAATTATCATGTTATATTTTGAGTGTATGTTTGTTAAAACTTCTGAGAATCCCTTGATAAAAGCAGCACTGTCTTTAGCTGGTCTGTAAACTGTGACAGATAAAACTGGAGGGCTGCTAAAACAATAGCATGGAATTCAAAAGAGGTAAAATGGTCAAATAAAATGTGTTTGGTGGTGAGTGTGTTGTTGGTTAAAGATGCAGTCCCACCACCTCTCTCACCACTTCTAATAGAAAAAGAGAAATTAAAATTTGGTGGGGAGGCCTCGGTGAGAACAACTGGTGCATCCGAGCCATGTTTCAGTTAAAAATAAACAGTCAAGTTTATTAAAATCATAGTTTGAATTCAGACGAGCCATTCCACATTAATGGTGTACAAAACAGTGACAGCTACCCAGTTGTGTTCACGAGGCTCTGCCTATGATAGCCGTAATGCTCCAACAATCCATCAAGCGGTGCGGCTTCGCAGCTTAGCAAAGTCGTACTGAAACATTTGACAGACAGCGCCGTGTACTAGGGGTGGGCGATATAAACGATATACGATAGAAACGATATAAATTTGGCCAACGATAGAGATTTTGACTATACCGCGCTATCGCGGTAGCTCCTGTTGATGATGTCATCAAGCTGCGCCTGTTTTGGTCGAAAGCATCGCAGCGGCTATAACCATTATCATCTGCAAAATATGCCGACAGTCACAGCAAAGAGATGAAGCACTTTTGAAATATGGGGAAAGCCAAAAACTGCGCTTCCTCCACTTCCGTAACATTGATTCATTAATGACTTTTATCGAGTGGAAAAAGGTTGGCGTTCATCCTCCAGCTTCACTGTGCTAATGTTATGCTAACATAGCTGTGTCGCTAGCAATCACGTAGCACATCATTATATACCAGGTAGTCCAACTTCAGTAACCCTGCAAACGCCACTGCTGTTTAGTTTTCTGTCTTCATTTATGTTGGAAGTGATAGCAGAGCTGTACGTTTGAATTAGTTTCAAAAATCTCTCAGAACATGGTATGAAATGTTTAGGTGGAAGCTAGCGAGCTAACTTCCTGCTAACTTCTAACTCCTTTAAATGTAATAACTTCTGTTTTCATGGATGCCTGGATGTTAAACTTAATTGTTACACCTGGTAAAGCAGCAACGCTGATGATTTTATTAAAAATGAAATAATTTAGACAGTTTTTTACTCTGTGTTCGTTTGACTTTGGGACCTGAAGGTGACGGCGTTTAGGACCTGAAGGTGACGGCGTTTAGGACCTGAAGAAGACGAAGTTTAGGACCCAGATTACTCCGCGAAGCTCCTCACTACGGCAGTCGTAATGCTCTGACAATCCATCAAGCAGTGCGGCTTACCAAAGTTGTACTAAAACGTTTTTAACAGATTTCTGTCCACATCGGTTCGAGGTCAGTAAGCACAACCAGAATTCATACATGAGGCACACTCTCGATTTTTGAGAAAATTAAAGGATTTTAAGTCCTTATAGTGTGAAAAATACGATATAGAGAAGAAAATAATATATCGTGATATATATTGTTACCGCACATGCTTCAAATTATATCGCGATATGAATTTTAGGCCATATCGCCCAGCCCTACCGTGCACATAAAATAGTTTCGAGGTCAGTAAACACAACCAGAGTTCATACATAAGGCACACGGGATTATAAGGGGCTCTGTCGACTTTCAGAAAAATCAAAGGATTGATTTTAAGTGTGCCGTATTTTCCAAACAACACGGTAATAACGACGGCCCGCTAGCATGCGCTACCAAAAATAGTGCTTTGTTGTGTATCTGACGGACGAAAGCTAAACCAGTTCCACACCAGTGAAGCTGCAGCATTTTTACAAACCAGTTCAAGTTCATCTGTTTCATTCAACGATCCACTTTCACTCTTCTCATTCTCCGTCGCCACCATGTGCGTATGTAAACAAAGGCACTGCGTGTTTTAACCATATTCTATCGCAATATTTCATTTTCTTATCGTTGCCCAACATTACACCAGTATTACCGTGAACGGTGGCCCAGCCCTAGTTGTAAAAGCAGTGTGGGACTGTTTGATGCACTGAGACTGGAATATTGCTTTCAGCATATTTTTTTTTCATTCATGATCCAAAACTAGTTGCTGGGTTATTGTGACATTTTTTTCCAAAGTACACAGTAAATATTTGTCACAATGTGACAAAATGTCAGAATCACTGTTAAAACGTGGGAGAACCATTCCTGTTATAAATATAATAATAATTCATATTTTGTGTTTGTGATTTATGGTTGCCTGAAGTCTGGGGTCCATAGAAACCCATTAGGCTGTGACACAGTTTCATGCAGACTCCTTGTTGTTGGACTTCCCAGCTTCAGTTTCATCTTCAGCAGTTTAATCAGACTGAGAACAGGTGACTCAGCCAAGTTATGCCACCTTAAAAGCTCTTTGGTTGTTTTATCCATTTGTTTAGGATCGTTGCCCAGCTGACCGATGAAATGTGCTCCAATAAG
Organism: Neolamprologus multifasciatus; assembly: GCF_963576455.1. NCBI lineage: Eukaryota > Metazoa > Chordata > Actinopteri > Cichliformes > Cichlidae > Neolamprologus > Neolamprologus multifasciatus. The sequence goes on from NC_140453.1 coordinate 28,153,202, forward strand.
GTTTTATGCCTTTGAATCAATGTGTACAAACACAACGCTTCTGTATAATTCTTGCTTTTGTGGGTGTGGGACATCCACTGGCAGCCATGCATGCCCAAACCACAACCTAGCCTTAGTGGTTCTGTTGTGTGTTATGGGGTTTGTGCGTGTGCTGCATCCTCAAAGGTTGGAGCCTGAAGTCTCCTCTTGATCTTTAACAAAGAAACATGTCTGTCTAAATCCTGCACAGCAGTCTTGAATTACTCTGCAGCCATAAAAGGGATTTTCTTCACCATGCAAAGGGTTTGTCCTCGTCCACACTTGTACAACTCTGCTGCAATCTTATTTAACATTTTCTATTTCAGCAGTAATCACCAGTTTTGTCAGATTGTTGGCAAATCGTTCGACCTCTCAGCGGTTTTGCTTTTTAGCCCCTGCAAGAGAAAACTGATATAAGACTGCACGGTAACAGCATTCAATCTAAACTACGTGTGAGCTCTTTGTTCATAAAATAAGTGACTCACAGGTGCCTGAGATCCATTTATTAGCTCAGTTTCCTGCTATACGTGCACTTGTGCTTCCTTTAACCTTGTGGGCTGCTTCGTTTATCTCCTGAGGTCTCTCAGAGCACTAAACTCTCGTAATTAGTCTCAGTGGAAGGAAGCAGTTTATTACTGTCTTCACCTGTCTCTCTGCTAATAAAAGCATGTGTGTGCATGTTTGTGTGTCTGTGTATAGTTGCGAGCCCACGCAGTGGACCTGAATGGGAATCAGGTGGAGAACCCCATCGACATCGTCATTAATGTCATCGACCAGAACGACAACAGACCAGAGTTCACTCACAGCATCTTTAATGGCTCCGTCCCCGAGGGATCCAAGCCTGGTACCAACACACACACAGACACACACACACACACACACGCACACACAGACACACACACGCACACACACACACAGTAACTTGTGGATTACATCACTCCTTCCCTGGCATATGTGTGCTGACTTGCTGTGTGCTTCCCTGCAGGATCCTTCGTGATGACGGTGACATCAGTGGACAAGGATGATCCAAAAACTGCCAACGGGATGCTGAGATATAAAATCCTTTCCCAGAATCCCCAGAGCCCCTCCTCCAACATGTTTACCATTAACAACAAGACTGGTGACATCATCACTGTGGCGGCGGGCCTTGATCGGGAGGTGTGTATGTTAACATTTTCTAACGCTCATATCTGAATCCATATGGAGCAGCTGCGTCTCAGCCTGAGTGTGTGTCCAGCAGCATAAAGACAGCTTTTTAAAGTCTTACGTCAGCAGAGCTGAATTCCATCTGTCTGAGGCCGTGCTGTCTGCACGCCAGCAGTAATAGTCACTGACGAAGTCTGTTTTTAGAGGTACCTACTGTTCACTCAGAGCTCTGTATCTGAGCTCGTCTGTGATTCGCAGGTCAGATTAACCTGTTTACCTAATAAAAGCAGCTGAGCTGAGTCTCTGTGCCAACAGCCAGACCTGCATGGCTGAGATACGTCTCTCTGTAACACCCACCGTCACTGATATTAATTATTAACCCTGTAAGACCCAACCCATCGAAACATAACCAGAACTGACACATTTATTAACCCTTATAACAAATTCACACCATTTTTTTGCTACATCATGTTGTGTAATATATATTTATTATATATTTATTATATATTTTTGTATCGCATTTGAAACATTGTTAACAAAAAGTTTCCAAAAGAAGAAGCAGAGCTCTGTTTGTTGATGTGACTGTTGGGAGGCTGTTCCCGTGTTTCTGAGCTGCAACTGGAACTTTAAACTGAAGCTTCTGACCTCATCAAGCTGCACGGGGCAGAAAACTGTAACAGCTATGATCTGGAACCAGCAGCCGTCAGTGTCAGTGTAACCAGATCACAGCAGCTGCACCTTCAGGTGCAACAATGAGGAGCAAACATCTGCAAACATGAAAAGTGCTGAAATGACACACATATATAAAATGTAGCATGATAAGCTAATGGAGACATTTCAGAAGGAAGCCCCACAAACAGTAAACTGCTCTGGGAGCCAGGCAGGAGTGTCCAACCAGCTCTAATTGTCGTGATGTTTGTGCCTCACTGAGTCCAACATGGAGCAGAAACTCCGTCTGGATGATCAAATCTGGAATCGCAGCTCCATCGTAGCTAAAAGTTATAGTTGCAAAATCTGCACGTTTGATATAAGAAGCAAAACGAACAAACAGTTGAACTGGAGGGCAAACTGACTCTGGGCACACTGGGGGCTCACAGCTGCAGCTGTTATTAGAGTACAAAGCCTGAAGTAGCTGACAAAGTAATCTGCACTCGTCTCTTGTTCTCAGTCAATCAACCAAAGTTTATTTATGTGGCAGCCTTGGTGCAGGTTGCTCTTTCATAGGTGACTGACGAGCTGATAATGAGATGACACAGACAGCGTAATGATAGAGAGCGATTAAAAACAGAATAAAAGCATCGTCACAGAAAAGAAAGAATGTGCAGCAAACAACGACCGAAGATTTAAAAGCCTGAAAAACAGAAAAATCCAACTTTGCAGAAAGAAGAAAACGAGGCAATACAGAGGAAGTAACCACGGTCAACACGCCAGGATGAGGTTGGATTAAGTTCAGCAGCTTAAAAGTCTCCATCACTTTTTACACTTTATTCTTTTTAAATTTCAGTTTAAAGAAAAAAGTCTAAACATCGTCTCGCTGTCAGGTGACCTGTCAGGTGACCTGTCAGGTGATCTGTCAGGTGATCTGCAGCTCAGCTGTAGTGTTATCATAGAGCAGCGGGTTCTGTAATTAAGGTCTGAGTTACATTATCAGTTTTAGAGCATCAGCAGTGAGCTGCCCTAAAAATGGGATCATTGTGCTCTCGAAAGCAGAAACGCTCTTACATTAGTACAGGGAGTGAGTGTGAAGCAATTTTGCAGTCATCATGTCTCTGAACATTATTTTTAAGTAGCACTGAGTAAATCATCAGCTGTAATGGTGATTAGACAAAATGACAGTCCCCTTGTCAAATGGTTTTAATTAGATTTATTTCAGAGTCACATCATGCGCAGTGGGACGCTTCAGGCTGCAAAATCAGTGATGCTTTCTGTTTGTGATCGCAGAAAGTCACGCAGTACACCCTGATCATCCAGGCCACGGACATGGAGGGGAACCCCACCTACGGCCTCTCCAACACCGCCACCACCGTCATCAGGATCACTGATGTCAACGACAATGCTCCAGAGTTCACCACAGAGACAGTAGGTCCACACACACACACAGACACACACACACACACACAGCATGCTGGCTCTGCATCAGCAAACAGAGGCAGCGTCGTCTAAACGACACTAAAGCTCTCTGAGCTTTTATTGGCAGCAAGCAGATGGTGCAGGAGTGAAAAGCCAATGAAACATCCGATATGTTTATGCTCCTCAGTAAAGCTGAACCGGCTGGACAGGAAGCAGCAGTGTTTGTGGGCGGTGTGCTCTCAGATATGCCGCACTCGGCTCTGCGTGACAGAGAGCTGTTTGCAGTGGCAAAGCTTTGTTTGTTTGTGATGTTCACCGCAGCGTTGTGTATCGCTGTGTCATCGAGTCTCTGCTCTTTCAGTTCTTCGGAGAGGTTCACGAGAACAGGGTGAACGTGATCGTGGCTAACCTGACCGTGACAGACAAAGACCAGCCTCACACGCCGGCCTGGAGCGCCGTGTACCGCATCATCGCCGGGGACCCCACGGGACGCTTCTCCATCCCCACTGACCCCACCACCAACGAGGGCCTCCTCACGGTGGTCAAGGTGTGGTTTGGATGCACAACACGCACACAAAGACACGAGAATGACGTTCTCACAGATCTAAAAGCAGCAGCTGTGCTCGGCTGTCAGTGTGGTCGGTTTGTAAGATCCGTGATCGGGATGTTTATGCTGTCTGACATGTTCCAGACAAACACGAGGAGATGATGCTTCAGGTTGCACGTGTTGACGTCGGCGTCATTGTCATCCTTGGCTTTGTCTGTGCAGCCCATAGATTACGAGAGCACCCGCTCCTTCATGCTGACTGTGGAAGCGGAGAACGAGGTCACGCTGGTCCGCGGCATCCACTTGCCTCGTCAGTCCACGGCAACCGTCTCTGTTCGAATCCTGGATCTGAACGAGAGCCCGGAGTTTCGCCCGAACCCGAAGTCCATGCGACTGGAGGAGGGTCTGTCGGCCGGGTCCATGCTGACCACGTTCACTGCGCAGGACCCCGACCGCTACATGAGGCAAAGTATCAGGTAATAAACTCCTGGAAACCTTTTGTGCACTGAAATAATCCTTAAATATATAATCACAGTTTGTAGTTTAACAATAAACTGTTGAGCAGAGACGTGAATGTATGTTTCAATTTGATAAGAAGAACATTTAAATATGTGGAGCCTTTAAATTAGTCTCACATCTATTAGAATAAATTGTGTCAGCGACGGTCACTGAAAAATTTAAATCTGAGTCGACTGTAATTCACCAACATTTATGTATTTTTCTACATGTATTCAGAGCTCATCTGCATGTTGATGGCTGCAGTGAGATTAAAGCTGAACCTGACGTATTAGCTGCTCATTCTTCACCTCGTTTTAGAGAAAATTCGTCTCGTGTGAAGCTGAGAATTTATAAAATGTTACAATTCAACGTTTCCAGACACAATTTTAGACTTTTTGATCAAAAACAGAGAAATCAGCACGTCTGTGTTGCTGTTTGCTCTCCTGCTGCTCACACAGTCGTCGCAGAGACGTGGAAGGCGAACAGAACAAAGGAGGCGCAGCGCTGCTTCTAACCTTCCTCAGTAATCATTTTACTTGTAAATCCAGAGTCCGAGCACAGCCATCATCCTGACCTCGCACACGCGTGTGTGTGTGCATATCTTTGTGGGGACAACATGCCGTCAGTTTCAGTGTCAGGGTCGGGCTGTGGTTCGGTTCAGGCGTTAGCAGAGAGAGCATCATCGTCCCCACACAGATATGAAAACGTGATCTTTGTGTGAAATCACAAACCTGTGAGGTCATTTGATGATGCAGATTTCAAGATTACAGGTTGAACTCTGTGTGAAGATTGACCAACTTTAACAGCTTTTCTGAAACAGCTCTTATTGTTGCTCAGAGTGACGCCAGCCAGCGCACCGCTCGGCGAGCGACTACTCTGAGTTTTCACATGACAGACATGATGTTGCTCTCTCAGCGTGAGGTCTGTGAGGCATCATTGTGAGCAGCTCCTCCTCTGTGACAGTTTTTCTTCTGCTGGTCAGGTCTCATTTTAAACGCATTAACAGAATCTTCCATCTCGGCCACTTTTCATATAAAAGCTGGATTTTGTTTTGAGTGCAGCTGCAGGTTCAGATGCTGCAGCACTCGTCCAAACGCTCAGCAGAAAGCCTGCAGGACCGATGCTTTTGTCCCAATCCTCCTTTCTTTTACATCCCACTATTTGTTTCTAAATGTAGTGCTGAAGTCTTTGTAGCCTAGCAACAGCCAATAGTGGACGCACACTGCGCTCACAAAAATACGCACACACACACAAAGCGAGTTGTGCGGTGTGTAGAGCGGGCCAGCAGAACGTTTTTGCTGTTTGTTGCTCTCGGTTGTGTGCGTGCTCCATCTGTGCTCCGTTTCATCTCACCAATTACAAACACACTAACTGGATAATGTTCCCTTTCATGCCTGCTTCATGGTGACTGTTGGGCTGACCTGCTTTCATTTGTTGAAGCTGTGCTGTTTGATCCATGTGCAGTGTTTGAAAGAGGACTTTATGCTAACAGCAATGCAGATGCGTGACTCGAGTCTCGTACATGAATTCATTTCATCAACAGTCTGCAGGAATTTGCTTTCATTGCTCTCTTCTTGTTTCCAGTGCCAGTAAAGATTCTTTCACTAACAGTCTTTCTTTATCGTTTTTAAGAGTTAACGTTTGAATTCATTCCTGAGAGTAAATGAATGAGTTGTGGTGCCTTGAGAGAGCGTGCCGCAGTCCCCATACATCAGCTCCCAGGGGCTGCTCGGCGTGCAGCCAGAGAAGCAGATAAAGAGGCCTCTCTGTGGTGGCTTCTCATGCTGGCTCTCTCTCTCTCTGAACACAGGTACTCCAAGATGTATGACCCCGCCAACTGGCTGGAGATTAACCCGGCTAACGGACAGATTTCCACCATCGCCATTCTTGACCGAGAGTCTCCATATATCAAGAACAACCACTACAACGTTACCTTCATGGCATCTGATAACGGTGAGACCTACAGGCAGCAACCCATCCCCCACACACAGAGGTGGATTGTGTTCACCATGCCTCAGTGCTCCTTCATTAACTGTGTGCTGCTTCACTGTGGAGTCAGTGTCATAGTGCAGCAGGAAGTGCTGCATGGAAGCAGCCACGAGCTAAACTAATGACACAAACTGCTCACACAGCAGGTTTCTGGCATCATAACATGGTTTGGTTGAATTGTGCTTCTTGGTAAAATAAATAAGTGCTGGAGAACATCACAGTGGTTAAACCACTGATATAACTAACCTGTTAGTTATATTAGTGGTTTAACCACTGATATAACTAACCTGTTAGTATGAAAAGGCTTCCTTATCTTGATAACTACAGTTGGTAGCACAAGTCACACTCAAACCCCCCAAAACCAGTGTTCCCACTGCTGAGTCTGTAGGACGTGCACTCTGTGTTCCTCGATGGTGCAGTCGGAGCCGTCACAAAGACTGATGCCAGAGCTAGGACCCACTTTTTAAGCAAACTTGGTTGCAAAGCGGGCGCTGCATCAAAACCTTTCTGATTGCTCTGGTGTGGCCGATTGCTCTGGTTGCCTGCAGTTTGCATCTAGTTTGCATGTTTGTGTCCAAACATTCACTAACTGCTACACACTCATGGGAAAGGTGCAACACAAAAACCAAAAATGTTCAAGTTCAGAGTGAAAATGCTTCGATTCACAAGCTTTGGTTTTAAAGGAAATGGCTGCTTCTGTTCACAGTTTCCTCTCAGAGAATAGTTGGCGAGCGTTTGGGAATAAATCAGATGTTCCATGCAAACGACGTGACAGCGACCACAGCACTCAGAGGCGGTTTTAGGTCAGGGCAGATACGTTTCTCCCAGCAGGGCTCGCAAAATTTCAAAATCCCTAGTAGCAAAAAACAAGCGCAAATTCAAACGCGATTTCAATATGTCACATGTTGACAGTGGCTCACCGATGCCAATGACATAATTACCCAGCTACATTTCCCAAAGAATGCAAAAGCATTGACATATATTTTTCTTTCCTATGATAGCCCGACGGGCAGGGCAGAGATAGATTTTGGTAGCCCGACTGGAAAAATCGCTAGCCCCGGGATGTCAGGCTAGCCATTTTACGAGTCCTGCCCAGATGGAGGAAGACCTCAGTAAGACCTCCATGCAAACGACGTGACAGCGACCACAGCACTCAGAGGCGGTTTTCCCAGTAGGTCAGGGAACATACATTTCTCCCAGATGGAGGAAGACCTCAGTAGGCTGCAGGGGAACATCCCAGTGACGAGGATCACTAATCAGTATAAGCAGCTGAAGCTGTTTCTTCAGGTGAACTGTGGGAAACTGTTGTCTGTGCACAGGGCAGTGGATTCACTGGACTAACACCAACTTCTGCTGCATGGGCATCAGCAGATTAGCCAACAGGTTAAAGAGCACGAGAATCACAGAGTCCATCGAGCAGACAGCTGCACACATCTGTCACGAACCGAATGAATAAGTCGAAGAATAAACTCATAGTCAGGTGCATTATTATAGGAGATTCAAACCCTATAAACAGGTTTATTTCTGCTGTAAAGTTGGCTCGTTTCACACTGGGACTGGTTCACTTTGAAAGCCACTTGAGGGACAGACCGTGTGTTTTGGCACTTCTTGCTGAAGTAATCTTTGATTCATCATAGTTACTGTTTCTCAAACATCAGGCCAGCAGGATGTTTGAGAAACAGAGTGTGTGAAACTGCTTCAGCGTGCAGCCCGTGGGTTACAGAGTCCGGCCTTGTGGTGGACAAATCTTCCCCTGTGAGCAACAGATTGTTCCATCTTTATTCAATTATGCTTCACCTCTTGTAGGACTACACAGACGGTCTTTAGGACACAGCACTCTCATTGATTACTAATGGAGATGTTTTCCTGCCTATTTAGTGCACAATGTCCAAAGTCTCCCTTTTGTTTCTGACCACAGTTGTTCTTTATAGCCACAGAAAAGAGAGAAAAGAGGATTCTCTGTTCAAAGTGGAAAATTGTTGAAGGGGAATGTCATTCAGCAGAGCTCGGTCCATGCAGTCGACCGTGGACCTCTCTGCACAGAGAGCCCGCTGTGCTGCAGCTTCCTGCTAACTGACGGTCTTAGCACTTTCTCTGCCCTTGTCTCACACACACACACACACACACACACACACACACACACACAGACAAACACACAAGCTTGTGCAAGAGCGCGTCTGCAGTGTGTTGGTGGTCACCGTGTGTGCACGACCACCAGCTGTTGTTGAACACACTGCAGCTCCTGCTGCGTTCAGTACATTTGAATCATTGACTAATCAAAGTAAACGATGGCGTATCATCACGTGTCTCCACACGTTGCTCTGAGCAGCGCGGGTCGTTGAGGATTGTTCAGTCAGACTGGAGTAAGGTGTGGATTTGTTCCCCACAGCGTCACATTAAGCAGCAGTGTAATAAAAGAGCGCGGTCGGGCCGACATTGTGGCTCACTCATGTGTTTGATTTGTTTTTGCTCACAATGAAGTTTAATGGCACAAAGAGAGAATCTACATGTAGGTGATTGAAGTGCAACACGTCTCACTGCTGCACAGTCTGCACATGTGCAGTGCTGCACAGTCTGCACATGTGCAGTGCTGCACAGTCTGCACATGTGCAGTGCTGCACAGTCTGCACATGTGCAGTGCTGCACGCACTTTGTTTTAATGACGATATGTCAAACTGCATGCTCCACAGTCCTCTGCAAAGTAATGTGTCTGATTTATTACAGGAAGCATCATTAGAGTTATCATGACTAATATTTCTATTATTTCTTTGTAGTTGGGCTTTACAGAGGAACGTGTTCCCACCATGTTTCCTTTGCTTCATGTGGGAAAATGAAAAAATCTGCAGATTTTGGTTCAAAGTTCAGTCGATTTGTGTCTCTTGTTAGTGTTGTTACTCATTATTTAAGGAAAGATGCAGAACCATCATGTTGATAAGGAAACCTTTCACTATAGATGAAATATAAAGCAATCATTTATCGAGCCCACATATGTGAGAAAGGTTTACAGGCTGATCGTGGAGAGCTAATTTATGTTAGGAAAGATTTAATTTGTCTCAGTTTGCAGCATCTCCTGCAGCATCACACCTCAGGACCACGTGTAGAAATGAACTACGTCACGTCTGGTGCAGTAAATGTTCTGTGATAAGCCGAAGCAAATGCATGCATGCTTCATTTCCTTTCCTTGCTGGTTTGCAGGTACCCCCCCTGCCAGTGGGACAGGCACCCTTCAGATTTACCTGACTGACATCAATGACAATGCGCCTCACGTGTTCCCGCCGGAGGTGGAAATGTGCGAGAGGCCGGAGCCCAACGCTCTCAACCTCACAGCCAGCGACCCCGACCTGAGTCCCAATGCTGGGCCCTTCGCCTTCGAGCTGGCCAATCGTCCCTCAGATGTTCGTCGCAACTGGACTCTGCATCGCCTCAACGGTCAGTGCTGCATAATGTTTCCGTTTTTCGCTGCACTTTCATCAGCTAATAACCGTCTGTGGGAGGAATCCAAGATTTCAAATCTGTCACTGTCAGTCACAGATCATGAGATGATGACAGCATCACTTTCCAATAAGCTAATTCATTTGCTCTTTCAGTGCCCTGATGGTCCAGTTGTCTCTCTACATGTGATAACGAGGCCCAGTAAAGGTCCAGTAAATCAGAGCGGCAGTGTGATGTCAGTCAGGCTGCAGTCACAGAGATGTCAGCCCTGCTCAGGGTTTGAAGGCTGGCGTTAGATGATGTAACACTGATGTAAATTATGATGCAGCCAGGTTGCTGGTCGGGTGGAGCTCCTCCCCCTGCAGTGCTTGATCTCTCTACACCTCCTCTGCCTCTTCTTGACTCGTGTCATTACTGAGCTGTATGAAAACATCTGTAACAGTTTATTGAGGAAACCTTCACAGTGTGGGCTCTTTTAGTTTTTATGCTTTTGTCGTTCACACATTTACACTTTGTGAGAAACAGACAGTAGTGATGTGGACCGACTCCAGCTGCAGTCTTTGTGTTGCTCTGCAGCTTTTCCACCTACTGCAAACTCTACAGAGCTGTCACCAGCTGAGTGCATCACTGTGGAGTCAGAGTTCATCTGACAGCTGGACAGGAAACTCTGGAGTTCACCACAACAGTGACCTGCTCAGCTAACAGGGAGGAGATGTGAGACAGGGAGAACCGGGCTGGTTAGCAGCTCTAAACCAAACTAAAGCATTTCAAAGTGAACTTGTTCTCTCCACCCACGTGTCTGTGCAGCTCACGGAGCATCATAGAGGGTCAGGTTGTTTGGTTTATATCAACGCCAACATTAGCTCGCTCTGTCGTAGCACATGTTGGTGGTAACATGATGAAAGCTCGGCAAATTCAAACAGACTTCAAACAACTCTATAAATAGAAACCTGTTGTATGTGATGTGTGGGTGAAGCTTGAACAGACCTGTCTATAATTAATGCACTCATCAGGCTCTGGACCAGCGAACATCAATACATTTTGTGCAGCGATTAAAACTCTTGTGACACATTTTAGGTATAAAACGAGCGTTTCATCTTTTCAAACATGCCGTAGTTTATCAGATACTTGCGATTCGCACATTAAACTGTCCGTTAGCTCTGCTGTCAGACCATTTGGTCTCTGTAAGAAACACAATATAAAGAGGAAAAATCATCATCTTTCTCCTCTTAGCTAAGAGCTGCATCTCACAGTAAACCCCTGCTTGCTGCACTCTGCATCAAATGTGTGGAGAGCACTTGCACTTTGTAGCAGGCACTGTTTAGAAATAAACATTTTATTCTCCTTTTGACTGAAGTCGTTCAGTAACACGGCACTAAACGAGTTCAAGCCTCGGGTGAAGTCGTATCCTTGAAAGCAGGTAAAAGGAAGATGCAGGAAACTCTTCTCTTTATTTGTTGAGGAAAGTTTTTTGCAAAGAAAAAAGTAAAAACATTTGTTGTTAGTTTGTTACAACAGTTGGAAACATTTCCTGTAACCACCTCCAGGAGTCGTGACAGTGACTCATCTGTATCTGTGTCATCGCAGGTGAGCACGCCCAGCTCCGACTGCGGATAGGTTTCCTGGCCAGTGGGCTCTACGAGGTTCCCATCACAATAACAGACTCGGGCAACTTGCCCATGTCCAACACGTCCTACCTGAGGGTCAAGGTGTGTCAGTGTGATCACCATGGAGACTGCGTGGACATGGAGCGCATCATCGCAGCTGGACTGGGCACCGGAGCGATCATCGCCATCCTCATCTGCATCATCATCCTGTTAGGTGAGCCCTCACAGCCCACACACACACACACACACACACACACACACACACACACACACACACACACACACACTCATTAATTTAAATGAATACCTTGGAAACATCCCCACATCCTGACAGTAACTCCCACTTGCCAGTGTGGAACCTGTCAGTCTCCTGACTGTCCTGAGGCCTTTTTCTTACTCGTGGTTATGAACGCAGACGTATTTGGAAAAAGCTAATAAAGCTAATTTGTCAGCAGACGGTGGCTTGGACGCTGCATTTCAACAAATGCTGTCTGCAGAGGTCTGGGCAGTATGTCTCGGCACCTAACCTTAAGGCTTCTGTTCATTTGTGACGCTGTGTGGACACGTGTGACGGGCATGTAGGCACACTGTGCTCGAGCCTGACTGAACCAGAGAGAAGCCAGAATAAAGTGGGCAGAAGAGCAGAAACTGATGTCTGCTGGCTAAACTGATTCTGTCCATCCAATTCTCAGACCTCATGTAAGGTGCTGCGTGTCACTTAATAAATGTCACGTCTGTTGTCATGATGCCTCTGTGCTGAGATCTGCCTCGAGCCATTTGGCCACATATAAATTACTGCAGATGGAAATAATCTAAGCACTAAGATTGCTGCAGAAATGATATTTGACATTGTGTTCAGAAGATAAATAATATCACAGAAAGAGGCGAGAGCCGGTCACACAAGGCAGAATAAAGCCGAGCACTGAGACCAGATATTTGGTAATAAACGATCACATTTTCACTGCTATGGATGCTCCTTCTTCAGCTGTTTCATGCAGTTTCATCCTCACTGGCAGCATCCGTCTGTCTGTACATCACTTTGGGTCAAATTAAATAGTGAATGGGCTGCTGTGAAATGTTCTACAGACATTTATGTTCCTGTGAAGGTGAATTATAATCACTTCATCGGGTCACAATTTTAATCTATCGAGTGCTTTGGCTTATGACGAAATACCTGCAAAACGAATGACTTTCCCATCATCCTCAGCTGTGTGTGCATATTGTGTTCACAGGGCACTTATTCCTAAGCATAGTTGTGTCCAATTAAATTATCAGAAATTAATTACTATGCTTGTAAACTTTGGGTCAGATACTCTTAGATTGCTTCAGCTCGGTGGTGCTGATAGAGTTGTGGGTCTTCAGGTTTGTAGCGAAGCTGCTAAACGCTGTCTGTTCGCTGCACCGTCGACGCCATGTTAATGATCGTCTCTGTGCAAAATACAGCAGCTATAAATATGCATTCCTTTCTGTGTTTGTAAATGCATGAACAGCAGCGCTACAGAAACAGTTTGCTGCTGCAGCTACAGTCAGTTCCTATGAGCCAAGATTGTTTGCAACAGCCAGACATTTCAGGCCTAAACCGAAGTGTTGGTGTCAAACGTCTCACAGTTTTTCTTGAATTATGTCCTTGTTAGCAAGTAGCACTTGGACACCCCGAGTGGCCCTTTGAGCTGCTTCCTCAGCACAAAGCTACAGGTGACAGAAGAGCAGGGAAGCAAACAAAGTCAGCCTCACTGATAACTCAGCTGAAGCCCTGCAGAGTGTTCTTACACAAAGAAGAGATCTGAAGCCTGATTTGAGTCACACTTTTAAAGGTTTTTTAAAGAAATAAACACAGACTCTCACTCGGGTTTCACATGATGGATCAAACTGTTTGATTAGCCAGTTAGAATAAAAGCATTTTGGCCAGCTTGGAGACTTTAAAGCAGAGCCATTGCCAAAGCTCTGCAGGCTGTGGCAGAAAAATGATTAGTGCAGCAGGCGACATTCAGGGCCAGAGAAGCTTTAATGAAATCTGCTGTACTATATTTTAATAACTGCAGTCTTACTGGAAATTGTAATGCCACCTCAAGTTACACAAGGCTTGAACAAAGCATTCAAATCATTATGACGGCCATTTCTGTGCACAAAAACGGCGCCGCTGATAAAGTGTGGCTGTGCCGAGAGGAGGTCAAACGGAGTCGGAGGAAACAGCCACGAGCAGGAGAGCAGCACATCAATATCCTTTCATGGAGCTGAGTCAGTAACTGAGGCACAACGAAAGCAGCCACGAGAGGAAACACTGAACTGAGGTTTGAAAGACAGCGAAGTGAAGAGTTTCAGATTCAGAGCTGAAGTCACATCAGTTTAAATGTTCTTGATGTGGGGAAGATTCAAGTGTCCACCTCTAAAGCAGCTTCATTTCAGTCTCTGATAAAAGAAGGTTTCTGGTGTTTCACTGCAAATGCTTGTGTGTAGCAGCAAAGACAGCAGGGCTGTGCAGAGAACCGGAGATATGTTTATTACATCTTTATAACACATCTTTATTTTAAATGATGCCATTACCATCAGCTCGTGACCAGAGACTGTATATAAAAGATGGCAGCAGCCCTTGGCTACATTCGATGAAAAGCTGGAGTATCGACGTATAAATGAACAGCAGCAAGCTACGTTCATAAACAGTGTGGGTGCAAACAAACATGCTCACTGGTGCTGAGTAAAGGCTTTAGTTTCACTCACCAACACTGAAGCACAAACGTCGTGTGCAGCACGCTGTGTCACCTGTCAGGTAACAGCACAGAGATGCAGCTAAGCTAAAGCTAGCAGAGAGCAGCAGAAACTGCACACGTGGTAGCAGTCAGACTAAATGCTCATCTCCACACTTTATGGCTTTCCTTGGTTTTACAAATGAACTCCACAGCCCTCCTTGCTGATGCTCGTATCCACCCTGAGCAAAGTGTGGCTGCACATCACTTTGGTTGCATGCTTATCTAAGGGTTAGCACAGGGGTCATCGTTTACTCTCCCCACTCAGTCGGTTTCAGTTTCCATCCACAGAGAGAAAGAGAGGAGGGGGACGAAGGCCTCTCAGGGCTGCTGCCGTTGGAACTGCAGTTGTTTATTAATATGTGTTTAACCGTAATTCCTTTGGTCAGCTGGAAGGAGCAGCAGTGTTTCAATGTGTAGCTGACCAGCACACATATGCCTAATGTTTTGTTTTTCAATCATATTATATCAGGATATAATGTGTGCTATAGTGTGGGCCGGGCACCCCTGGTGGGCGGTGACGGTACTGCAGGGGTCATGTACAGTTAGGTCACCTGTTTATAGGGATGGGTATCGTTTAGGTTTTATCCGATACCGGTGCCAAACCGGTACTTTTGAAATGGTGCCGGTGCTTAAACGGTGCTCAAACCGGTGCTTAAAGAATGGAGAACACAAAATTGGTCCAAAAACCTCTCATGTTCAGCTGTTTTTTTTGTAAAAAGATAACAATGTTAGCCTTTTCTGCAGCTATAGGGCATATATGGTGTCACTCTTGGCTGGAAGCAGCTTAATCAATGGAAAAAACACAAACTTTGTCCAAAAACCTCTCATGTTTAACTGTTTTCCACTTTTTCTTTGGTCATTTTAGCCTTTTTGTCCAGGGTGAAGGGAGTATCTGCCATCAAACAAGATGACAGCTGCATGTAATTACGATGGTGTTTGCTAGTTCACCTTACATGTATTAATTTAATAACGTGGTTAGCCTATACAACGTAAATTATACACGAACAACATTAAGCTACTCACGCAGAGAAGAACGGCTGCTGCTGCATCATCATCCGTCATCATTTCTGCTACACTGGCAGGGCTAGGGGCCAGGACTCTCCTCTTCGGGTTTTTGGGGGATGTTGCTACTTCTGGTCCGATAACAGGCACCACACCCGCCGTAGATGTGCTCGATGTGAGGTCTCGCAGCAAGCTATCAAATACGGCGCATTTTTCGGCTTTTAAAAAAAAGCTACGCGTCGCCAGGTGTTTCATCGCATTTGAGGTGTTACCTCCTTTGACAGTATCACAGTATCAGCTTAAAGCACTTCTTGCAGGCTGCTGAGTTTGCATATTTTGCTGTGAAGTACAGCCAGACTTTTGACCGCTTCATCTTGGGCATTTTTGCTCTGCTCTAAAAGAACGTACGTACCTGGGCCCGCCTACTATCCGGAAATGTAAAATGATTGGCTAGAATTCAAAGTGTATGACATCTCAGGAAAAAAAAGCACCGAAATAAAGCACCGAAATGTGCGCTGCTTTTCGGTCTGGTTGCTACCGTTTATGTCAGAACCGGTGCCATCATGGCACCGGATACCGGTACCCATCCCTACCTGTTTATATACATTTATTTATTTATATAAAAACAAATTAGTTATTTTGAGATATTTCTCATTACTTTGACCTAAATTTACAGTTCTTGAAATGCGTCCTTTGGTCTGAACACTTTGCATATGACTGGGTACCAACACCATTTATAACCAGCAGCCTGGGTTATAATAAAACTAAACGCATCAATGTCTCTTGTATTCTGAATAGAGTCAGGCTTTAAGAAAAGCTGGGCCCCATGATTTTCTGTTTATATGGAAACAGCCATGTTTTATCTTTTTTTGGCCAAATTCAGAACTCCATATTTTGCGACCTTGGTGAAGGTAATTTGCAGCATTTCCAGGGTGTGACGTATTCTCCTTAGTTTGATCTGTTTTTCAGAGAAAGTTGCAAAGCTGCATGTGTCTTTACATCTACCAGCTCCCGGGCCTGAACACCTCCAGACGGGAAGTCTAGGCCTCAGACTGAGGAACATTCCCACATTATGGAATGATGTAAATTGTGGAGCAGCAGTGATTTGCATCCTAAATAGACTGGATGTGTTGTCTGGTGTCCTGTTGAAAGGCTTTTGCTGATGGTTATACTGAGAAATGTTACTAATGGTGACATTATCGGCTCTCTGGGGTTTCAATTGTCATTTAGAATTTCTCTCAGCGTGTATTTGGCCTGTGCAGGTACTTTGGTGCAGGTTCATGAATACAGGCGCACCCTGAGCTGTCTCATAAATCCCTCCAGATTAATGTGATCAGTAAGACAGAGAGATTCACACTGACTTTTAAAACCCACCAGCTGTCTCAAAATAAGCTGAAATCCCAGCGTAGGGGAGCAAGTATGTTAAAGAATGAAACATGCAGCTATTTTGTGTTGAACTGTGACTGTGTACGAGGTACTTGAGGAGATAACAGGGCTTTGCAGTGGTGATTCAAATCTTGCATCAGAGATGAAGTCGGTCTCCTGGAGAACTGCCTCGTGGTTAAAACAGTGAAGCAGTCTGTAAAAAGACAGACGTGTAAATCAGGAGAAAGTGCAGCGTTTGATTTGATGGGACAGCCACGCGTCTCTGCTGTTTGTGCAAACTTCCACATTTCGGTGGCAGCTTCAATTCAAAGGAACATCAGGCCCGTGCAGCAGCTGCTTTATGGACTGCATGTTTATATCCAGTTTGAAGAGAACTGAAGGTGACAGACATAAACAGTGGAAACATAATCATATTATACAAACTCCATGTGAGATGTTTCACTGCCACAGCAGAGACGCAGAGAAAAGTGGGAACAAATCTGCAGATTCAAAGAAAACAAAGAGAGGAATTGAAACCAAAGGCATATTTACATATTTACATATTTACACATCACTGCTGGCAGAACTGACACGCATGTCGTGTGAGCGCGGCATCGTGTGGTCTGCAGGACGTAGTAGAAGGTTTAACAAATGTCTGCTGATGCTTTCAAAGGAAGACAGAGGGTTGCTGAAGGTCTCGTCACAAACATGTCGCTGCTAACTAAAGCAAAATGACTTCATTACTGTGTTTTAGGGCAGGGAGATGTTTTTGACAATACTGGGACCAGTGTAACATCATACTGGGACCACTCCAGCTCTGACAGAACCATATCTTATATATCTGTGACTATGGGATGGCTCAGTATGTCAGAGGATTTCTGTCCCACTGTGAGTCAATAGGGGGTTTGTAACGGAGCCTCTGATTGGTAGATCTGTTCTTTCAGTCTGAGCTAAACATGAAACAGTTGGTGGTCTCTGAAGCCCTTCATGGAAACTCACCGGTGTTCACTGAGGTCTTCATGTGTCTGCTTGCGTCACTCTTGCGTTGCAGTGCTGGTGCTGCTGTTTGTGATGTGGATGAAGAGGAGGGATAAGGAACGCCAGGCCAAGCAGCTGCTCATCGACCCGGAGGACGACGTACGAGACAACATCCTGAAATATGATGAGGAGGGAGGTGGAGAGGAGGACCAGGTATACATATGAACACTTCATGTTTTTGTAACTGTTTATAGTAGCCTGCTTCCCTCCATCACTGCCATACAGCATCACACACACACGTCTCCAGATAGAACACACACACACACACACACACACACACACACACACACACACACAATGCCTCTCTGCAGTTTTCAATCATCTGTCCTCCAGCTAAGATTAAGTGTACTACAAAGAGGACCTCGAAACAGGATTAATTGCTTTCTGTTGGAGAACAATTTCCTGTGTCTCCACACAACTTTTCTGCTGGTGCCGAGCACATCAGCCGCTCCGCTCTTCTACTGCGCAAATGTTTAACCCCTGTTTACCCAGCCGACCACACTCGGGCCTGTTTAATTTCTATAGAAGCGGCTGCAAAACAACAAGCGTTAAACTGTGAATGATGCAGGAAGTGTGTTTAAAAAATATGAAGAAACATGCAGGAGAAGCAGGCTGTGGTTCTCAGGCTGCACCACTTTCTCATTTGTAAGTTCTTTTGTTTAGCTTCTCTTCTCCTGCCTGCTGGGCTTTTATTGAGTCTTCAAACTCACTGCAGTCAGTCAATGGAAGCAAGACAACATCAGCGGTAACACAGAAGCACTGGTGCTCGCAGAAAGCGTAGCTTGAAGTTAGGGGTGGGCGATATAAACGATGTATGATAGAAACTATATAAATTTGGCCAACGATAGAGATTTTGACTGTTTTGGTCGAAAGCATCGCAGTGGCTACAACCATTATCATCTGCAAAATATGCCGACAGTCACAGCAAAGAGATGAAGCACTTTTGAAATATGGGGAAAGCCAAAAACTGCGCTTCCTCCACTTCCGTAACATTGATTCATTAATGACTTTTATCGAGTGGAAAAAGGTTGGCGTTCATCCTCCAGCTTCACTGTGCTAATGTTATGCTAACATAGCTGTGTCGCTAGCAATCACGTAGCACATCATTATACACCAGTTAGTCCAACTTCAGTAACCCTGCAAACGTCACTGCTGTTTAGTTTTCTGTCTTCATTTATGTTGAAGGGGTAGCAGAGCTGTACGTTTTAATTAGTTTCAAAAATCTCTCAGAACATGCTATATCATGTTTAGGTGGAAGCTAGCGAGCTAACTTCCTGCTAACTTCTAACTCCGTTAAATTTAATAACTTCTGTTTTCATGGATGCCTGGATGTTAAACTTAATTGTTACACCTGGTAAAGCAGCAACGCTGATGATTTTATTAAAGATGAAAGAATTTAGACAGTTTGTAACTCTCAGTGTTCGTTTGACTTTGGGACCTGAAGAAGACGAAGTTTAGGACCCAGATTACTCCGTGAAGCTCCTCACTACGGCAGCCGTAATGCTCTGACAATCCATCAAGCAGTGAGCTTACCAAAGTTGTACTAAAACATTTCTAACAGATTTTTGCAGCCAAAATCGGTTCGAGGTCAGTAAGCACAACCAGAATTCATACATAAGGCACACTCTCTATTTTTGAGAATATTAAAGGATTTTAAGTGTGGAAAATACGTTATACAGAAGAAAATAATATATCGTGATATATATCGTTACCGCACATGCTTCAAATTATATCGCGATATGAATTTTAGGCCATATCGCCCAGCCCTACTTGAAGTAATATCGATGCTATGCTTTAGTTTCCTTCAAGTATCGGAAATAAACAGCAGAGTGAGTCGATTATTAGCCTGTGGAAGACTAAGAATGGTTTGTTTTTTCATTTTTGTGATCATATTTATGCTTCTCTAATAATAAATGTAGAATTTGGCTTAGAAATATTACACCAGTCTAATCAGCAGAGTCATAAAGTAAGCGAACATCGCGAGGCTTCATCAGTGACGAGGTGGTCACCTGAAAAAAGCATCTTATTTTGAAGGTGACCTAAAACACAAATAGAAACATGTTACAACATGACAAGTACACAAATACAACAGCAGATTCAACAAAAAGATAAATAAATGTGTTCTTTTTAAGACGACCTGAAACAGCAGAGAGGGAAGATTATTCACACGATGATTCGTTCATACTGGAACCACATCAGGCTGTTTGTGTGTGAGAGGATACAAAGATATTAATCTTTGTATCCTCTCACACACAAACAGCCTGGGACAAAAAACTGTTTCAAAGAGGAAAGAAAATTCAACATGAAGTGAAATGAGTGAAATTTTGGATTTAGGGTGCAACCGATTCAGCGATTCATACATCAAACTTTTACTAATCAGGCCAAGAGTTTGTTTCACAGCTGCGGGGCGCTGAACAAAGCAGTCAAGAATTTGCCCCTTCATCAAAAAGTGAAGCCCACTGTCATCACAGCTGGCACAGCCGGTGTTTTAGTCCCTGATAGCCGTCAGCCCACCAGCAGCACTAAGACTGTAGCGTGGTGTGGGTGTGATGCTGGTTCCTGATTTCTTCATGCACCACGAGGTCACCACTTCCTTCACATGAAATTCCTGGTTGTGCGCTCTGTATATCTGTATTTGTAAAGATGACATGTAATAGTAAGTAAAGATGACTGTACTCGCTGTACTTTGACACAATGGTTTGAGCATGCTAGCACGCTGCTGTAATTCAAACAGCGTGACTGCAGAGCTCTCGTTTTACCTGATGATGGTTCTCCTCATCACGTCTGTTCTTTAGTCTTGCAGCAGAATTCTCGGATCCCAAATATGGGACAGTCTCATTGTTATGAGTGATGCTGGTGAGCACGACGACGAACTGGCACCAGATCGTTTGAGCGGAGTTACACGCTGCTACACGCACAACATGAAAGTGAAGAGTTGTTTAGAACAGCCGCCTTTAACCCACAGACACATTTGGAGCCAGTTTCCATGGAAAAAAACACCTTAAATACTTTTTGAATCTAAAATGAAGATAACACTGTGTGTAGGTAGATTGTTTTTTACCTTATGCTTCGTATAAGAAACTGTAGTGTGTTGCTCTTGAAATCCATGAAGGTCTACAGAGAAATCTCCATTTTATTTATGTGATGAACACATTTTGAACATTTTGGACTCTTAAAAATAAAACAAAAAGCAACACTCTTTTTTTTTTTTTTTTTTTCTTTCCAAACCTTTATTTAACCAGGAAGATCCCATTGAGATTAAAAACCTCTTTTTCAAGGGAGACCTGGCCAAGATAGGCAGCAGCAGGTGTGTCACAGTTACAGAAATGACTCAAACACAGGCAGCAACAACACACATGCAACAATAAGTGAAAGAATACAAATAAAATAAAATAAAATTCAAATAAAAATAAATAAAAAAATCAGTTAAAATGACAATCAGTCTAATTGAAACAGTTGCATGTTATGGACTTGGCCTCAAGGATTCGTAGTTTAGATTTAAAAGCACTTAATGAAATAAAATCAATCATTTTCCTTCTGCAGTTTGTTCCTGAGTTGAAAGTCTCTTTCAAATGAATTAAACAGCTGAACTTAAATGATCCACATAACAAAACCTGTCGTGAGCCTCGTCCTTGCGTCGCCTTTGGGCTCTCAGAGCGTGTCGCCGAGCCTGAATTTAAAAAATAAATTCAAAAAAAGCGCCGTGTCACTAAACAATGAAAAATAAATATTTACAAAATATCTGCAGAATATTTATTGTACCTGGTTAACGGGACGTCTGCTCCTGAACTCTGCGCACAGCGTCCCGTTCATCTTTACTGTGAGCTCGTCTGTGAGCGGCGTTTGTTTTTAACGTGGTGGAGAACAGCTGCTCACATGTGTGGATCCAAAGATTCTCCACTCCTTCTCCTCTCTCCATTGTGATTGTGAGCAGGAGCGGCCTTCTGATGTGGGGTGTGATGCTTATTTTGAGGGACCAAAATTACATAAAATTTTATTTTAATATTTCAAGATCACAATAATCTTCAGATTTAGAACGAATACAAATAAAATGCACTTCGATTAAATACTGTGGCTCCGCCTGGCTGAGGGGAAATCAATGATAAGGGATGAAAGAGTCGGCCCCTGGCTTAGAAGTGTATTAGGGTCAACATCTGTGTTATTGTTGTTATGTTCATTGTTAGTTTGGACTTAATATTGTTTCTGACTCCTTCATCCTCTTTCTACTGTAGCTGTGCTTTTATTTAGACAGAACTTTGGAAAGTGTTTCCTCCTCAGTTATTACATTTGAGTCTCAGTAACTTATCACCCAGTTTGAACACAAAGGCTCATGAAAGCCCGAGGCTTTGTTCCAGCTCCTCTAAAATAAAAATTTCCATCAAAAGATTTTCATTTTAAATATTTCTCTGAATTTGAAAACTGGGCCTTGATAAGCTTGACGAATCCTATCAATATTGTAAGTGATGAAGTTTTTCCAAACATCATAACAAAGTGCATTATTAAAGGGAACACACTCAACAGAGCCGTGAATAAAACAAAATGAAAAGTGAACTGAGTGGCGTGTTGGTTGACTTTGGTTCAGTTCGTACTTTCTTCCCTGCGGTTCAATAAACAGAAGCTCGTGTAATCTCTCTCCAGGCTAAACAATGGACACAAAGTTAATAAAAGAAAATCAAGGTTTGCTTCTTCCTTTATCGTTGCCACAGTAGCGCTGCACAGGCCTCGGATGGTGTCGGGGATCTGCACTGTTTGATAAGGATTTTCATTTCTTTTCTACAGCAGCTCAGCTCTTTATTTGTCTGGATTTAAGCTTCAGATAAAAAGCAGACTGAGTTCTCGGGAACACACTTGTGTGCTTAAGCACGCCAACAACACGAAACACAGAGACATACTGGACATATACACACAGTCTGCTGTAGCTCAGGGGGCAGAGCAGGTCAGCCACTAATCAGAAGGTCGGTGGTTCGATCCTGCATGCCAACTATCCTTGGGCAAGATACTAGCCCCATGTTTGCCCGGTGGCGCCAGTGTCCGGCAGCCTCACCGTCACTGCGCCCCAGGGCGGCTGTAGCTGCTACAATGTAGCTGCTACATTGTAGCAGCTACATTGTAGCAGCTACATTCAGTCATTCACACACTGGTGATGGCAGCTACAATGTAGCTGCCATCACCAGTGTGTGAATGACTGAATGTAGTGTAAAGCGCTTTGGGGTCCTTAGGGACTGAGTAAAGACAACAAATACAGGCCATTAGACCTTTAGTCGGCTTCTGTTTATGCACCAAGATTGTTCAGCCTCCAGCAGATGATCTGATCTTAGTGCCAGTTCAGCATCAGCTGATGATAACCTTTTACACATTCCTCTATAACTGCAAGCTGCTTTGCAAACCGCTTCCTCCCACCTCCAACATCTGGCCTCATCACTGTCCTAAGCTGCGGTCCATCTATGCAGGAAAGACTGAGCCAAACCAGCAACTATAAATTACTGCAGATCACCGTGTGCTTTGACTAAACTAATAATACGCTATCTTTAAACGCTACGTAACGGCGTTGGCCTGTGACATGAAGCAAAGTGAAATACACAGGTGCTCAAACTCTCGACATAATCTGATAACAGCGATCTGTGTGGATGAATGTCCGTCACAATCACAGGTGAAGGTGGGATTTGGAAGGTGCGAGAAGCCTGAGGTTTAGTGTTTGGGAAGAAAAATGACTGCGAATAAGACTGAGCGTTTGTCTTTGTGGGCAGGCGTTCTCACTGACCTGTTGGGGCTCAGATGTTTGTTGCTATTTGTGGATTTAGCACACTGACTTATACATTTCAGCAGATGTTGCATAGCATTGCACTGATAGCTGTGGGGTGTTGGATGATAAAGAGCACCACAGATCAGATGATGCTGTATTTACAGCATACAGTCCAAGACTGAAACACACCCAGCTCCATCACCTGCACCTGTCTTATCTGTCCAGTATCCTCATTTTATTTTTGTGCAAGAAAACATCTTTCGAACAAAAGACCAGAGCATGAAAGAACCACAATCCTGCACCATAAAAGAGTCATGAAGGAATTATTAACATTTGTGGAAGTTTTAACCTGTTACGACTGGATGTCAGCAGCTTGATGAACAAGCACATGTGACACCGCAAAAACCAGGCTCACGTCAACATTTGTGTTTCTGGGGTGTCTCAAAAATTCAGCTTCACGTGAAAATCTCAAACTGTGTTTGTTCTTTAATTGTGTTCAGTAATGATGCAAACAGATATATAGACAAACATATAGTCACTCATAACAAACGACTAAACCTGTGACAACAACGCAGTTTATAAACAAAAGTCCATCAATTCAGTTTCATTTACACAGCGCCAACAACAATCGCCTAAAGGTGCTTTGTAAGGTCGACCCTACAATAATACATAGAAAGAGAAACCCAACAATCATGTGACCCCCTAAGAGCGGCGACAGTGGGAAGGAAAAACTCCCTTTTAACAGGAAGAAACCTCCAGCAGGCTCAGGGAGGGGCGGGGCCATCTGCTGCGATCAGTGTGTGGGGGTTTCTCCTCACAGGTTTGTTGGTCCAGGATTTGGGACAATACCTAATAATATTCAGCGCCTTCAGGCAACTGTTGTTGCATTTTGTGATATATAAATACATTTTAATTGAACTGAGTTCATATTTTTATTGTTTTTCCTACGAGTTAGTCCTCTAGTGTCGTGCTTTGGTTTGGACAGCGTCAGCCTGGTAGATGCTCGGAGGGTAACGAGTTTTGCATTCAGTTGAACCATCCTTGAATTTAGAAACGCTGACACTTATTATTAAACCTCTAAACTTCAGAACAGGGACAAAGCTGTCACGTCAAGTCATTCATGTCATTTAGAAAGAATCTGTATCTTTTCTACAGAAATGTGCTGGCATGGTTGTAAAAGCAGAGTCCTCAAATGAAACATTCAATCAGGTCGTGGCAAGTATAGAAAGAAAAGAAGCAAACATCGTTTTGTTGCTGCCGGTTAACGCTGCGCTCTCAGAGTGTTCTTCTGATTGGTCGTTATTGTGAATCAAGCCCAAGGTCAGCCCACAGCCTGCAGTTATTGTCCTGAAAGACTCCTTTAGTCCATTTTCCCTGGAAACCAGAAGGCATGAATTGTTTTCTGCGGTGACTCAGACACAACCGTGAGCAGATCAGAGGCTGTGACACTCCTCTGATCGTATCCACGCTGCAGGAGAGAAGGTGAAAGACTAGCTGCGATGCTAATTAGTTTGCTTTAGGGTCGTTCTCATTGTTCCCCGAGGATGATGTGGGTAGACTTTGCATCACGAGAGCCAACTGTGCTCATTTGACTGGGTGAAATTCACTGAAACTGTTAAATACAGCTAAAACAGAAAGATGATGAGTCCATTAACTGAGTGTGAGACGGCTGCTTTCATGAATCTGTCAAGTTCGTTATGAATTTTAGGATCCTTTTGGTATTTCCACTGCCACAGGCTCGCAGAGTACCTGGCATTAGGCTACGATTAGTGAGAATATGTTATTATTCAATGATGGCGAGGATTGTTGGCCAGGAACTAATTTTTTCTCGTTTAGCTTGAAGTGTGAATTTATGGCAGCTTAAATATTCTGTCTCTTTTAAGGTGGAAGTGTTTGAAGTTGAATTCATGTTTCAGGACACTCTGGAGGTCGCCGTGTCTCCGTGCGCAGTAATGAGACGTTTTAAGTCGTACATGAAATCCAGCGTTTCTGAGTCGTCACTACATTCAGGTAGATTTGGCTGCAAACAGCAGGTTAGTCGGCCACAGCTGTTACAGCGTTGTGCAGAGTGCAGAGAGCGACTTTCATATCACGACTCTGCAGCCTCACGTAACAGGATATAAGAGAGTACTCTTCATCCACAACAACACAAAATGATACGCTGAGATGTTGCTCCTGGATAAAACAGCAGTGTAATCCCATTACTGGAGGCAGACATGAGTAATGTGGCTACATTATCTCACCTTAAATACTGCAGTTACTGACAGTTAATTGTGGTCATCACTCTGAATAAGTAGAAATCTGAAGATGTTTTCTTTGTTCACAGCAGAGCATCACTGCACACCTCAATAGCTCAGCTGCTCACGTCACTGCTGCGCTCACAGCTCTGCTATTGTAGCAGGAAAGTAAATGAAACACAAACTGAGCAGCTGAACTGCTATAACAACTCGGTATAATTGAGCATAAATAGTTTCAGAAACTGGCTGATCTCAGTGCCGAGCCAACGACAGCTGATAACCTGCTTCAGGCACTTTTCACACTCGGTGCTGTTTAAGCTGCTTTAACCTGCTGATGGTTCTGGTCTGAGGTTTGTGCTGTGAAGTCCGACATTACTCTGACATTCATGTAAACCTTTGACTGCAACTTTACACACAACAGCAACAGGAAACAGCAGTTTAATGCATAATATAATACATACTGTTTATTAGAGGTGGGAATCACCATACATCCCACGATACGATATTATCACAATACTTAACCCACGATACGATATTATTGCAATTTTTAAAAATATTTTGCGATATTCAGATTCTGTACATAAAGGTAAACTTTATCAATATTCATTTTCTCTAATATCAAAGTCTCACACTCAGTCTTTCTCTCATTTCAGTTTGATTGTTGACAAACTGAACGGTTTGTATTACAGTCTAGTCCAACTTAACTGAATCAACCATCTGGTACAATTATAGCTATTCTGAACTATGCAGTTTATGAAAACTATGCAGCCCCTTCAGCAACTGAAGAATTTGAAAGTAAATTAAAACAAAATATAATTTTACATTAAATAAAAAAGTTTTAAACTTAATTAAAATAAAACATGTCTTAAATTAAAATAAGTAAACTGTCATGTTTGGACAGTGAAGGAATGGAAAATATCAATTTCTGCTGTCCCTGTATCGATACATTATTAGCAAACAAAATATCACCATGCTACACAGTATCCATTTTTACCCCCACCCCTACTGTTTATCCTTATGAAGCAAACGGATGCTGGATTAATCATCAGTGGGCTGTCCTGAGACTCTGTGCTGAGACTCTGTGCTGCACAGGTTGTGAAGCCCTTTGAGGCAGAATTGTGATGCAGGGCTGTGTGACTCACTGTGATGCCAACATGTGTGTGTTTGTGTGGGTGTGCAGGACTATGACCTTAGCCAGCTGCAGCAGCCTGATGCCCTGGAGCCAGAGTGCGTCAAAGTGGGGATCAGACGTCTGGATGAGAGGCCCCTCCACCATGACCACCAGTACCCGCTCCGCTCCGCAGCCCCCCACCCAGGAGACATAGGCGACTTCATCCATGAGGTACGGCAATGAGCAGCAGCTTTGAGATGATACAGACGTGGACGACAACACGTTTGTGTAAAATGTCAGTTCAAACCTGTGCGTGTGCTTCGGTCCAGCCGCACGAACGACTGTTTCCCAGATTAACTTCCAGTGTTGTACACATGCACCTCTAAGCACACAGGAAGTGATGAATCGCCGCTTCAGTGAAAGAGTGTCTGTCTGACAGCACTAAGTGAACACTGTGTCCATAAAAAGCTGGATTTGCCAACATTAGTTACTTTTGCTTCTCTCATCTTTTTTCCTCCTTTGGTGTCGAGCATCAAAGAGCGTCCAGGATGTGTGCAGTTTACCTCATCACCTTAAAGGATTTAAAATATTCAGGTTCAAACAGTTTGTTTAAAGCTCTGTGGAGGTATTCTGAGCTGCCAGTGTGAGGTTTGACTGCCGCTATTTAAAACTGAAAGCTGAGCATATTTAAAAAGGGAAGCTCACATTAATCATCACTAAAATGATTCACATTTAGATTGTATTTCATTCTGGGCTCTGCTGTTGACAACATTTCCCTCTAATAAATGTCAGATTCACACTTTTTCAGCATCTTTGATCAAACTGTTGGAAATGATCGTTGTGACTGTCACGAAGAGAAAGAAGGAAGCGCTTCGTGGAGCAGCTGACATTTAGAAAAACACAGAGGTGCTAATTCTTAATTAGCTCTGCTAATGGTTCGGATTTGCTGGGTTGACATGTGGTCACAGCCTGGCGACCTAACTGGAGGTAAATCCACAGCGTTTAGTTAATCCCACAGACCAGCTGAGGCCGTCCATGAGTCCTTAAAGGGCTGATTGAGGGTTTAGGGAAATCCAACTTTGATTGTTTTACTGGGCAAAAGTTTTCAGCTGTTTCTCATTTCTTATATTTTGCTTCCAATGAGTCAGACTCTCTTGGCTTTTTGTAGGATGCTGTTTCTTTGGACATTCGCAGGATTTTCTTCTTCTTTTCCTTCTTTTTTTTGCTTAAAATTGACGTATGAATCAGGTGTTAAAGATGCACCTAATTCAAGAGATAAACCAGTGTTTATTAGGGGCGCAACGATACTCATATTGATATTGAACCGTTCAATACAGTGTTTTCGGTTCTGTACGCATATGTATCGAACAATACAACATTTTTAATTTATTTTATCAACTTTCCTT
Organism: Neolamprologus multifasciatus; assembly: GCF_963576455.1. Lineage (NCBI taxonomy): Eukaryota > Metazoa > Chordata > Actinopteri > Cichliformes > Cichlidae > Neolamprologus > Neolamprologus multifasciatus. The sequence goes on from NC_140453.1 coordinate 28,181,158, forward strand.
CTGACGGTGCTGTCTGTGTTGAGCGCTCAGTGGATCTGCACTCGACAGTGCAGCCTAGGCGGAGTAGTCGAACACAGATTCACTGAGCGCAGGGCAAGCTAGCAAGACAGAAGCTAAGCTCGTTGCAACATGTCAAATTGAACCTCCCCCACCCTCATTCAGATCTGGCGTTTGGAACTATTTTGGTCTTCATGTGACGTATGACCCTGAAGGTAAGCGCGTCATGGACTAAAGTAAAACAGTATGTTGGATGTGCCAGCAATGCTCAATTACATTGGTGGGAACTAGTGTGTTAGCGCAGTTAGCTTGTTAACGTGTTGACCGTCCAGCTCCACGCACGGGGCGATCCGCGGTAGCTCGTTAACGGAGATTTGCCGTGTTGTGGCGTTAACGTCATTTCAGATTAACGCTGACAGCACTAGTGGGAACACAACGAATATGACTGCACATTTACTCCGACATCATCCTCGTGCAAAGACAAGTGGAAGCAGACAAAAACAACAAGCATGCATGCTACAAACTTTACCCGAGTCATTTAGACAGCACATGATTCTCCTTATGGGGACCTGATATGTTTAATATGCTGCTGAGAATATAGCCCAGAAGAAGCGTATAGTAGAGCTTTTATTTTGGAAAGAGACATTTCTCTGTAATAAACTCTCTTTTCCAAAGATGAGTGATTTCTCCATCAGATAGATTTATTATTTTATTACTTTGTTGTTTCAGCAACATTACATTTAAAAACTGTACTTTTGAGTTAAAATATATATTTATAATTTTAATAAATGACAAATTAAAAAAGCATGAACTTTTTTTTGTATAGAAAAAATATCGAACCGACACCAAAGTATCGAACCAAACCATGAATTTTGTGTATCGTTGCTCCCCCAGTGTTTGTATAACATTTAACAGGGTTTAGTAAAGAACTGATATTAAATTGCGTCTTTATGCACTTTATTACTAGGAGCCTGTTGCAAGAACAAATATTTTTCGCCCATTTCTTTAGTTGAATCTAAAAAAAATGGTAAAGATAACAGAAAAAAGTGTTTTTGAACCAACAAGGTGATTCCTGAAGAGCTTTGCTTGTCATATTTTGTCAGGACAAAAGAAGTGGCGTGTCTAGCAGATAAAGAGTATCTGAAAGCAGTGTCTTTAAGAAACAGGAAAAAATATCCTCCTTCAGTTTATCCGTTTACTGTTTGCAAAGCCTCAGCAGAAATGGTCTCAGTGTAAAGCTGGATCTCCAGAAGGGAGGATAAAAGGATGAGATTAGCCAAATTATACAAGAACTCGGCTGAAATTAGGTTTTACATATCAAGTTATCAACAACCTGCATGGAGGAGGCCGGAAAGTGTTTGTAAAAATGCAGCTGTTACGGTCCGGAGCTGCATTTTAGCAGAGATGTTGGCATTCTTGTTAAAAATGATGGAGTCATGATTGCAGAAAAATGCAGTCAGATTGTGATCCAGCAGGTAATAACACCTGGAAGGCGTCTCATTTGGAACAGCCTTGTTATGCAGCATGTCATTCATCCCAAACACACGACCAATAGAAACAAACCAGGATGAAAAAACAATGAAACACTTTCAGGCACGGATTAGCCAGAGCCCGGACTTCAGTGTGGGATCATCTCGGCAGAAAGTGGAATAAACTGCAGCCAACATCCAGAATCGATCCTTAGAGAAGCTGCAGAATTATTCCTGAAGACCCGTTAATCTAATTATAAGAAAAGCTCGCTGAAGTCCAGGCTGTGCTGAAGGATCAGAGTCGTGCTCGTACCAGATATTGACTGTCAAGCTTGTACTGTCACTGTCATGTCCATACATGTTTCATTACTGCACCTGTTTCCCATGTTTCTAGCAAAGTCTAAACAATGATGGGGGCTCAAGATTTGTGCACAGTGCTGTAGAAGAACTCATGTTTATATTAATGGTCACAGTGTTGCATGAGGATGCAGCGGCCTTTCTTATGTCAAAGGAAGCTTCTTATAATCACGCCTCTGTCAGTGCGCCCCAGGGCAGCGTGGCTGCAGCATAGCTGCCGTCACCAGTGTGTGTGCATGTGAGGATGTAGTGTGCAGCGCTTTGGGGTCCATAGGGATGAAGTAAAGACAAATACAGGCCATTTATAATCATCAGGGTCATATTTGATCCGTTTGAAGAGCGGTTTCAATTCAATTCAATTCAATTCTATTTATATAGCGCCAAATCACAACAAATGTCGCCTCAAGGCGCTTCATAGATACAGAGAAAAGCCCAACAATCATATGACCCCCTATGAGCAGCACTTTGGCGACAGTGGGAAGGAAAAACTCCCTTTTTTGCTGGTTTGCTTCACTGTTTGGGATTCTGATGCTCTATAGCAGCGCGCCCCAACCCCCGGGCCGTGGACCGCTGCTGGTCCCCAACCCCCGAGCCATGGACCGCTGCTGGTCCCCAACCCCCGGGCCGTGGACCGGTCCGCGAGTCGTTTGGTACCGGGCCACAAGAGTTGAGGCTCAGATGTGAAGTTCATGGTTTTCAGGGGTTTTTATCGTTAG